>NC_056524.1:275521329-275620411 GCF_019175285.1 Sceloporus undulatus | reverse complement strand
GATGCGAATTGACATTATAACGTGAGTGTTTTATCACACCTGGTTGCCCTTCCGAACTGAGGGGGAATCGGATCCAAGGCAAGTCACCTGATGCGGATTCAGGGAAAGCGGAGTGAGTGCACATTGTATTTCCACACCGGTGCATACCATGGGGATTCAACAATTTGAATTGGGACCCTTGCGCATGCTCAGTGGGGCTCTGGACGCATCCTTCCGGGGTGAAGACGGGAGCCTGGCTCCACTCTCACGGGAATGACAGCTGCTTCCCCTTTCTCCCTCCCTTCTATTCTCCCATCCATGGCAGCCAAATTCAAAGGGTCCTCCGTGTCAGAGCCCCCTTCCATTTCAGCCACTTCGGCATCTATTCTCCTCATCTATTTCACCTACATATATCCTTCCCTTTGTAGCAGTTGCCTTCTCTTAGGCTGCATCCGCACTGGGGAAATAATCCAGTTTAACTCCACGTTAACTGTCCTGGCTCAGTGCTATGGAATTCTGGGAACTGTAGTGTCCTGAGACATTGAGCCTTTTCTGCCAGAGAGCTCTGGTGCCTCAGCAAACTAATAACTTAAATGGTTATTATTTTAAAAACTTATTATTATTATTATTATGGGAGCTGGAGTTTGCTGTGGGGTCCTTGGCTCAAGGCTATGGAATTCTGGGAGTTTCATCTCTGCCTCCAGCCACTGTTTCTTTCCCTTCAGATCTGCCATCTGGACCTAGCCTCACATGAAGGATAGGGAATGGCACCTGTCTCTAAATGCCCTCTGCTTCACCCGAATGTATCACCCACCGGAAAAATTATTGTTATTATTAATGTTGTTGTTGTTTTGCAGTGAAAGAATTTTTATTATTATTATTATTAATAATAATAATAATAATGATAAATGTCTTTCCCTGCCAAACGATCCGAGTAGAAGCTGCTGTTCTCCTTGGAAGTGGCCCCTGCCTCCCCCTTGGCCCCACTTTGGAGGACGTCCTCCCCCAAAGAGTCCTCTAGAACAGGGGTAGGCAACCCTTTTGAGCCGGGGGCCGGGTTGCTGTCCCTCAGACAATTGGGGGGTGTCGCGGCAGAGAGAGACGCAGAGACAGGAATGGGGGTGCAAAGCTTCTTCTGCTGGCCAGGTCTTGGCCAGCCCTTTTTATTGACATCAGGGTTACATCAGGTTTTACATTATCTCATTGTACATCAGAAGGCAATTTGCAGAATCAGGGACCAATGTGTACTCAGGAGAGTTCTAATTAGCAAAGGGGAGCAAGATGTGTTCACTGTCTCAGCCGAATCAACATGGGCTTATCCAATCACGGATAAAGCATTGTCTACCAGAAGGCAAGTCATAATCCTATGGTCTGCCAGTAGGGTTATTACATTTCAATCTTGGTAAACATTGCTATCCTGGGAGGGGTCGCCATCCTCGGGGGGGGGGGGGGCGAAGCCAAAAAATAAATAATTTAACGATTTTAAAAAATTAAATAAATAAACCAGAACAAATGTAGGACAACATTTTCAAATGGAGGGTACTTTTAAAATAAAAAATGAAAGCAACCAGGTGTGAAAATGCATGAGCGTTATGACGTGAATCCGCACCGCTCACTCCGCTCTCACTCCGGTTCTGAGCGGGAGAACCCCGTTTGATAAACGCCATTGAAGCTCGGAGGCTCGCCGCGAACGCGCCGCTCTTTGCTTTCCTAGCTCTACGGGGCCGGAAGGCGCTCTGCGGCGGTGCGTCGCTGAACGCGGCCCGGCAGAATCACTTCCGGCGGAACCTTTGCGCCACCTTTGAGGGCGAGGAGGAGGCGGGGCCGGGGCGTTTCGGAAACGGACAGACGCGGGGCCCGGACCGGAAGCGGCGGAGGGCGGCAGGCGGAGGAGGAGGATGTGGCGGGCGGCGTCGGTGGCGCTGGGCCCCTGGTGAGCGAAGGAGGCTCCCTCGGCAGCTGCGCGGCTCAGCCCGGCTCCCCTCGGCGCCGCCGCCGCCTTCGCTGCTCTAGGACCTGCGGCTCCTTGGGAGATTTCGCCGCCCGGCTCCCAGGATTCCGCGCGGGCGGAGCATGCAGCTCCTGGCGGGGTCTGCCTCGGAGGAGGAGGAGGCTGAGAGGGGGGCCGGGGCTCTCTGCCAGGCCTTCCTTCCTTCCTCCGGCTCCCGGGGCCCTCTGGAGCTGCTCCTGCGGCGGCGCAGGACACCGGCCCCGGGGACCCCGCTGCTCTCCCTGCTGCAGGCAAGGCCCTCCGGGGTCCTCCTGGCCAGGCTCCCTGGAGAGGCTCCGCCTTTGCTTGCTCTCCCGGAGGAGGAGGCGGCCGAGGGAGGGAGCCTGGCCCAGGAGACTCGAGCCCTGGACCACGGAGGAGCCCTGCTCTGTCACCGGCAGCCCTTCCTCCCCTCTTTGGCGGAGGAGACACTGAGGGCGGGGGGGGGGCCCACGGAGGGTGCCTCTGCCCCTTCCTCTTGCCCTACACGGCCCTTGCAAGCGGAGGAGCCTGGCTAAGGCTGTCAGTGGCGGCAGACGTCCCAGAGGACTCTTGGCAGGAGCCCAAGGGCGGCGCCTGGGTCCCTCCTGGGCGGCTGCAGGCTCTGGGCATGATCCCCGGGCCATGCTTCCCCAGAGGCCTGGCCTGGCCAGCAGTCAGGGCAAGGGAGCTGGCCTCTTGGCAAAGGGATGCCTGCCAGAGAGCTGCAGGAATAGTCATCCAGCTTGAGACCGCTTTGACTGCCCTGGTTCAGTCCTAGGGCAGTCAAAGGATCCCATAGCATTGAGCCAAGGGGTTAAAGTGGTGTCAAGCAGGGTTCTTTCTGCAAAGTGGATGGAGCCTCAGTCTCTTTCAGCATAAAATGGAGGCGGGAGAAGGGCTCTGCTCAAATAGCTCTTCCTTCCTTCCTTCCTTCAGCCTCATCTGCCGAAGCCTGACGAATGGGGCCCAGAGAGCAAGAGGGAAGCCAGCGCCACTGCTGCTGCTGCGGCAGAAGCTGCACCTCGTCTCCCAGAGCGTCCATCTTTCCCGCCATCCTGTTTCCAAAGCCCAGAGGCCTCCGCTACGGACCTTGACACAGCCCTTCTCCGCCCTCCGCCGCCGCCTTCCCTCGCACGGCCCCCACCTCCTTATAAAGAATGGGTCCCAGCCGCGCAGGAACTTTTGGCTGGCCAGAGTGGCCTCCCGGCTCCTGAGGCTCCGGTACATCGTCTTGGGGTCTGCGGTGGGCGGCGGATACACGGCCAAAAAGGTACTGAGGCAAGCCGAGGCTGCTCTCCTGTGCCTCTATCCCAGCCTTTCGCACTTTGTGGAATCAGGAGAAGGGTCTGGGATGGTCCTCTGAGGAGTTAAAAGATTTGATGCTGGAGAGGGCACAGCAGTTCCATCAGCGGCTGGCAGGGTCTTCTCTTTACGAGGAACATAAGGGAGAATGATCAGAGCTGTTTAAACCAACAGGACATGTTCTAGCTAATGTACAGGCGGTGGGTGTTTTTGTGGGAGGGAGAGTCCGAGTGTGGAACCGTAGAACAGCCAGAAGGCATCCCAAGGGCCAGGCGGTCTGACCTCCTGCTGCCACCGCTGGACATCCACCTGAGCTGGGGCCCCTGGCAGACCAAAGGCTTCCAAGGAAGGAGGGCCCTCCACTCCCCAAGGTAGTAGCCTCTTCCACCATCCAGCAGCCCGTGCCCCCGAGACCTTCTTCCTGGCGTTTAGGTGGAATTTCCTTCCTGGCCATTTGATTCCTTTGCCTTGCCCTCTGGAGCAGCAGAAGGCAAGGTGGCTCCATCTTCCATGAGCCAACACCCTTCAGGTACTTGGAGGCAGCTGTTCCATTTCACCCCTCAGTTCTCCTTAGGCTAAACCCACCCACTTCCTTCAGCAGTTCCCCATAAGGTTGTGCTTTTGCCTTCAGTCTTTTTCACACACACTGCACCTTTCCTCTTCCTTCTGCAGCCTTCTGTGCCACCGTCTCCTCGCCCTGCCACTGGGAAAAGGGGTTTTCATTGCAGAGCTGGATGCCTAGAAGGCCCGTTTTCAGCGTCTGTAGGTCTCTTAGTCTTTCTCCCCTTCTTGAGTTGTAGATCTTAGAGGGAAGGCAAGTGAGGGGAGGCTGTGGCATGAAGAATCTCTCTGGAGCAACACTGCCATTTCCTTGGAAGGGGAAGCTTCCTTTAACCTCTTGTTCTTCGTAGTAGCGATGGCTCCCGCTATCATGGGGAAGAGCAGCTTCTGCTCTTGGATTGCTCTCACTGTGGCAGCAGAGGAGTCAGGAGGGATGAGGGGAGAGGAGAGGCTGCCATTTTGTTCCCTCGGAACTGGGGCAGCCTCTGGTGCCAGTCTCCGGTCCGTATCGGTTGTACTGCGGTCTGGCCACAGTTGGTGAATTTTAGCCTTTAATGGGACGTCAGTGCCACTTGGCCATAAGTATTCTTATGTACTGAATCCGTGACGATGTCTCTCTGCTTTTGGTGATAGACGTATGACCAGTGGAAGGACATGCTGCCTGACCTTGGCGAGTACAAGTGGATTGTACCTGACTTCATCTGGGAGCTGGATGAATATGTAGACTTTGGTGGGTACTTGATTTCAATTATTTCTTCCTCTTCTCCTCCTTGAATACTCACTTCAATTAGAACTAGGATATTAGATGCACAGATGAGTATGTCTCTCTGAAAACAGTTTTTTTGTTCTGGAAAAGTTTTCAAGCATTTTTCTGGAGCGGAGAAGGTTTATTTTAGTTGTTTCATATCCCCTGGATCTTTTTCTCCTAGTCTTCCTGGTCAAAACGAGGACTTTGTGTGCTGTGGGTTTTCATGATAGAGCCCTAGCACTCATAACAGCAGCAGCAGCAGCAGCATCTGCCGCCTTCTTAAAGAAGAAGCCCCCCCCCCCCACTTTCCCAAGGCACTAAGGCAACCTGTCTTAGCAGAACACTTGAAAAACATGCAGCCGGAGTGGGAATCATTTGACCAGAGACAAAGAGAGAAATTGATTTTATGTGTAATGCAGTTTGCAAAAGGCTGTAACAAGATAAGCTAAAACAAAATACAGTTAAAGAACTGTAGCACCTTTGAGACAAACTGGACAAAAGAGGTCGGTAGCATGCGCTTTCACATATGTGAGCCTACATGCATCTGAGGAAGTTGGCTCAAGTCTAGGAAAGCTCAGGCTACCAGCTTCTTTCTTTCAGTTTCTCTCAAAGGTGCTACATTTCTTTAACTGTACTTTAAGTTTTTTTATGACCACAAGATCCCTTTGCATGCTGATATTTTCCAGAGTAACATGGCATTGTCTTTGAGTTAAATAAATTAGCATATTGCAAACATACATTGGATAATGGAACACACCAAGGAATTTCAAAAGGAAACCAGCCTGTGCTTTATAGACTGTAACAGCCTTTGACGGCAGCGGCATACAGAAAGTAATCTAAGGCCTGTTCCAGACTGCCAAAATAAAGCAGCTTCGGGTCTCTTTGGAGTTATGCTATTTGAATGATGCATGGGTCCTAGGAGTCCGGAGGTCGCGCCAAAGCCACACTCCATTCCTAAGCACCGGAGTGCAGCTTTGGTGCCGCTTCCGGATTCTTAGGGTGCATGCATCATTTAAATAGCATACCTCCAAAGAGACCCAAAGCCGCTTTATTTTGGCAGTCTGGAACAGGCCTAAGTCTCTGTTTTTTATTTGTAAAAAGAGTTGCAGTGATGAACTTTACATTTTGTTAAATAATTATAAGCCATACATGCGTAAATTATTCTGTTTATTCTGCTGGAGGTCTTTTAAATTCTGATTTTTATATTTTTTTAAAAACTGCATAGTTGGAGGAGTTTCAGTTTTACAAAGACTCTCAAAATCCTCTGTTGTGCCGTCACATTTGTTTCCCCTAAAAGCTTAACCTTTCATCTTGACTCCCTCAAAACCCAGAAGTAACTGAACCTCTCTTTCCATTGCCCCCCCTCTAGAAAAACTCAAAAACGCTCTTCCGGATTCAGAAGACCTTGCTAAGCTGATGCCTGACTTTGACAAGATTGGAGAGAGCATCAGTTCGCTGACAGGGCTTTTCACGCCAGGTAGGGAAACGTTTCACAACAGAAAACCTGAGCAATGAAAGCTGGAGAGGAAGAACTTCCTAATTCCTCACCCCTCTGAGCTTCCTTGGTTTGGTCCTGCAGCCCTTGCCACTTTGCCCATCTCTGTCAAGGGGGAAGGGACGACATTGACATCTGAGCATATTCCAGCCCAGGAGCAAAGGGAGGGTCTCTTGGTTTGCTGGGGGCTTTCCAGCGACTGCCTCTGCTCCCCACATTCCTGAATCCTGTCAGGAGTCCTGATTGGATTGAGCCAGTGCAGCTTTTCCAGGGCCTTGTCTTCTTTGGACCCTTGAAGGCTGCCTCTAGCATAGCAGGAACCTAGCGGCGGCTGCCTCTCCCTGACCTCTGTCCATGCTTTTTGGCTTTGCCTTTCCCAAGTCCTCCCTTCAGAGGAAAGCTGCTCTGTGGAGCGGAGGACTGGTGGCTGGGGAGTCCTGTGTGGATGGTATGCGCAAGGAAACGGACAGCAAGTAGATGAGACCCTCCTATGCACTTTTGTGGGTTTTTTAAAAAAACAGAACCAGACAGATCCTGGGATCTTGATTTCTACTTGGTTGTGAATTATTATTTTGACTGCCCTGTGGTCCAGTCTCTGTCTGTTGGCATCCCAAGTGTGCTTAAGTCTGCCATTACACCTGCCTGGCTCTTGCAGAGTGCAAGACCATAGTGTCTCTCATTTGCTTTGCCATTTGTTTGTATTTATAATTTTTATTTCCCCTTCTTTTGCTGGTTTTCTACAGGTTACAATTTGGTTAGTGAAGTCATAGGAGCTTCTGATCTACTTCTGTTGTTGGGTGTGTAAAAAGCACTTTTTCTCTACTGTCCCTTAACAGTCCCCCAGCCCTTTAAAAACAAGATAAAACTGGCAAGAGGCATTGAAGATGTAATAATTCTTTAACTTTTTGGGACAGTCTTGGGTCACATGTTGGCAGAGAGGCAGAATATACAAATCAATGAATAGTTTGTATGATTTGGGACTCTGGTCTTGGAAGACCCTCGTTTGCTTTTTCTTTCCATTACAAAACAGAAAGGCGCAAGGGAAAATGGAAGGTCAATGTTGTTGTTTTTACAAAAAGCATCCTTTTGCTGAAAAGCTCCTGACTCTGTTCAGAGCGACTGGAGGCAGCCCCTGTCCCTCCTGCCGTCTCCAGGCATATGGCACCCATCTTCTGCGCCTGGCCGCCTTCCTCCTTCGCGATGGGCCTTCCTCTGGTTTGGCAATCAGCACTTGTTCCATCAGCCAGAGAGCTCCCTGAGGCAGCTGAAGATGGCTGTGGGGCTCTATGTCTGCATTGTCACAGCAAACGTGCAAGACTTCTGGTCAATCCGGTTGCATTTCTGTTCAGAAAAGGGAGATTATTTTGCACAAATTCAGTATCCCAGAGAGGAAACTCATTTTAAAGAGAGCATCATTAGAAAACGGGACACCTTGTTGCTTGCTTCACACAGTTTGTCTCTCTTCTGTGCAAAATGGGGGACACACTGTCTGAGTCCTTCTGCCTTCCTTTGCAGGTTCTTCTGGGGATACAGCTTTCAGGGCGACGGACCAAGGAAGCGATCATGAAAAACAGTACAAGAAGGTAAGCTTTCAAGGAGAAACCCTGAAGAACGCAGGAGGTGAAAGGCAGAGTCCAGCAGGCAGAAGTGCAGGATCTGGGGAGCCAGGAAGGGGCCAGCCCTGCAGGCCCCAGGGCACCCCAACAGTCTCTGGACAACTGGGGAGACCCTCATGGCCAGTTTTTGGGGGTGGTGTTCAGGAGGGAGAGGTGTTCCAAAACCTTTGCCAGCAGAAAGTTGACTTTAACCCACACGGGAGGAGCATAGGCTGAGTTTGGGGGCATTTCTTCTCCATCCCAGAAAAGTCTTCCTGACAAAACTCAGGCGTGTGTGACGTTGGGACACAATTTCAGTTTCAGAAGCTCAGTGTCAATATCAGAGCGACTCTCCCAGAGTCATAAAAATATTGCTTACAGTTCCTGAGGTTTAAGTTTGCCTCACAGTCACAAATAGTGCACTCAGTGTAGTCCACTTTCAAACATGCCTCATTCTTAAGTGAAGTTACTGTGTTTTAAAACACACAGCAGCAAAGTTAAGAAGATAACATGCCCAATTAAAGGGGATTTCTGTGGCTTCCCACCTGCTGCAGCCATGTTGCTAGATGTCCCCTGTCTGTGGGGTGGACCTTCCAGAAGATGCCAAGGCTCACGCTTTGGAAAACCTCCAGAAGGAGGGAGGGCAAGCGGACTGCAGTCAGTAACAACGGGGGGCTGGTTGTCCATCCTGGGGGCCTGACTGGCTTTAAGGGGCTCTCCAAGGCCCCACATTCTTCAGCCCTCCAAATGGCTCCGGGAGTGAGAAGCCCTTGAGCAGCAGAGGGCTTGTTTTTTCCTATTCTCCAGATGGACTTACAAATTGGGAGATAGCCACACAATGATGGGTGCAGCTGCACCATTTGAGAGAAGGGTTGACTGGAGCAGGAGGGAAAGGCGGCCCTGTATCCTTGCTGGTAGACTTCAGAAGGAGTTGGTTTTGAGTAAGGCCATGCTTAAAAGCCAGGGATTTGCCATATGGCCTTGTGCCCAGAAAGATACAGTTCAGCAGAATTAAAGCACGGAAACTGAACTGAATACTGCCGTCTCCTTTGTCTGATCATTGGTTTGGCTTGGGGTCAGTGGGCGGATGACTAGGGCCCTTACAATACAGTCCTAAGGGTGACCTTCTGTCAGGGCTTAGCCTTCTGGTTCAGTAAGCTGGACATGGGATTTCCATGCCTCATACAGCTGTGACTCCCGGTGTGGGGCACCGTAGATTGCATTTGTGGTTTTTAACGCATACTTGCACACCTTCTCTGTGTGTAAGCTCCAGGGTTTGTTTGTTATTTTTACGTACAAAGTGGAAACTGGGCTTGCATCTCATCTAGATACTCTGGAGCCAAACTATGCTGTGCTGTTTCCATTCTGCAAGAGAGCTCTCAGGCCATTGAACAGCCTGTGAAATTTCTATAACTCGTTTCTGGATTATCCTTTTTCTTCTTGTTTTCTTAAATCAGCCCCAAATGGTTTACTCAGTTCTTGTTTTTGGGATCTCCTTGGGCCTTTCACCTTTGTTCTGAGGGCAGAGTAGGAGCCACATGGGGCCAGATTGTGCTGGCAGCACTTCCTCAGCCATCGGAATAGGCCACTGCGGCCCATGTGCCAAACAGGTGCCTCCAGCCCCTGAGTCATAGGAAAGCATGGCGGCTGGGCCTGTTCCCTCGAGGGAGCCGCTGGTAAGGGTTTAAGGCAAAGCAGGGTAGGCTCTTCTGCCTAAGACCCACTATAATCAGTCTGGGGGGGGGGGGGAAGGACCTCACACCTCTCAGCAACCACAGAGATGAAAAGCTCTACTAAAAGCAAAAACCATGGGGATGGGGATGTTTAGCCTGGAGAAGAGATGGTTAAGGAGTGATAGGATTGTCCTGTTCGAAGGGATGTCATATTGAGGAGGGAGCAAGCTTGTTTTCTACTGCTCCAGAGACTAGAACATGGGACAGTGGATGCAAGGTACAGGAAAAGAGATTCCAGCTCAACGTTAGGAGGAACTTCCTGTCAGTGAGAGCTTTTCAACAGTTGAACACACTGCTTCAATGCAGAATGATGGAGTCTCCTTCTTTGGAGGTCTTTAAACAAAGGCTGGATGGCCATCTGTCAATGGGGATGCTTTGATTGAGAGTTCCTGCGTGGCAGAAGTGGATTGGACTGGCTGGCCCTTGTGGTCTCTTCCAACTCCATGGTTCTCTGGTTCTATGATTGGGCTTCTGAAGCAGAGTGGTGGTCGTGAATGGCAGGAGAGTATCAGCTGTTTGAGGTGCCCTTTGATTTGACATGAGTAACTGGGACATAGTGTTTAGGCTGCTGTACTCTTCGCCCCTCGCATGAGAGAGGAAGTGGGCAAACTTAGTGGCACTGTTGGTTCCCCCTCAGTTTCTAAGCAGTGAGAGAACAGGGAGGTTTCCCTGTTGCTTTCAAATTGTCTGGCTGTTTCTGGAAGGGTCAGGAAAACCTTGCAGCCCTCCAGCTGTGCTGCTTTGCCCCAGCTTTCCCTCAGGGCAGCTGGTGCTCATGCGCCTGGCAATGTTGAGAGGCCTCTGGAGTCACTGAGCCTGGACTAGAAGCTTCCAGAGAAGAGGGAAGGCAATGGTAATAAGCCTTTCCCTGCTGTATCCCATCATTTGCTTCTGTAAGTCACTGCTACGCTCAGTAAGGTCATACATGTCTTTCATGTCAGTGGCTTAATCTCCCTTGATGGTCTGAGAATCTGGCTGGTGAACACTAAGTGGGTCAGGCCCCAGATGAAGACTGAAAGGTCGGTGGCTGAGTCAAACAGGCTGCAGTTTCGGACTGGTTTGAAAGAATAAGAGGAATCCTCATCTGGCTCTCTCTTGACATGTTCTCCCCATAGTCTTCCCTAAATGAGTGCTACTCATCTGAAGGGCGAAGCGGGAGATATAAATAAAACTTTATTATTATTATTATTATTATTAGAGAGGTTGCCTTAAGTTATTAGCTGCCCTCTTGTTTGGAGAGATACCTGAGGTTCCCTCCACCCAGAAGCATTACTGGAAGAATCCCTTCCTTGAGAAGGCCGGGCTTAACTGAAAGCACTTGTGGCCCTTTGAGTCAACATATATGTGCCATTCCCATTGGAGACGCCAGGCACATGTGGGCGCCCCTGTTTTCGTCAGCCAGCCCCATCCCTTTGTGCTTCCTGACCCACTTGGCCCTTGCTTTTGCCTTTTCTACATCGTATTTATTTATTTTACCCATGAAAACATCTAGACCCATCCTGTATCCAAAGATCCCATAGGAAAACATTCCAAGATCCTCTTCCAATGCAAGATATCATCAGCAGTGGATTTCTAATGAAGTTTTTTGCAAATGACTTTTTAAAAACAATGGTAATGTCTTGACTTACTTATGGAAGGCGGGTTCTTGTTCAGAGCAGACGCCACTGAAACAAAACAGCAGCGCATGAAGACTGTGGATGACAGATTTGAGCCTCCAGCTCCCTTGTTTATCAAGCGGCCACTTCCTTTCTTTTTAAAAACATACTCGTACATTTAAATTTCACGTGTTCCTTGTTTCTGTTCATTTTGGGGTCATGTTCTTCAGCTGCCAGTTCTGGAGTTTTCTACACATTCTATTGTTTAAATTAAAATTGTTTGCATTTAGGCAGATTGGGCCGGCTGTATAGATGCTTTTTCTACATCTGACAAATAATGGAATTGGTATGAAAATGTACAGTACATTTCTTCATCTAAGGCAGTGATGGTGAACCTTTTTGAGGCTGAGTGCCCAAACTACAACCCAAAACCCACTTATTTATTGCAAAGTGCCATGTCCCTTTGGCTTTCTAGTAACAAACTCTGTGCTGGGGCGATGGCACATGTGCCCACAGAGAGGGCTCTGAGTGCCACCTCTGACATGCGTGCCATTGGTTTGCCATCATTGATCTAAGGGATACTTGCACAGTGCTGCCATGTCAGAGCGGAGACTCTTGGCTTTCTCTGTCAAACAGATATTTTTGGTTTATGGGGATGTTGTGTGTTTTGAAACCAAGTGATAGCTGTCTGGAAAGAAAGGTATGAAGCCAGTTGTGTTTTCTTTCTTTATGTGTCCCAGTTCTGGAGGCAGAATCTGAGAGCTGCAGAGGGAACATTAGTCCCTTTAACGAACTTCTTCCTTGAAAAGCCATTGTAACATCTCTCCATTTTTAATTCCAAAGAAGCAGAAGCTTTGCCTGCTGAGGGTTCTGTTCCTCTCTTTTGTTTTTATCTGCTGGACCCTCCCCGTTTGCCCCCTTTCGCCCACCTTGCCCTGCGTGTCTCCGTCCGTGTGTCCAGTCCTTTGGTTTAACATTATTGCTCCCCTCACCTCCATTTTCTTTTTCCTCCTCCTCCTCCTCCTCCTCCTTCCCTTTGTAAACTGGCGGCAGGGTCTCCTGGGCGAACTCATTCTCTTGCAGCAGCAAATCCAGCAGCACGAAGAGGAGACGCGGAGTGCCGCCGCCGACCAGTTTGGCCCAGGCTCCTCCCAACAGAAGCGAAAGGTGATGGCTTTGGGAAAAACAAACCCCAACCGGACCGGGCCCCGGGGGCTGTGTGATCCTCCTCCTCCTCCCCTCCCCATCTGATCAACCCTTGTGATCCTTAACTTTGGTTGGGGGTCTTAGCAGTGATCTTGCAATCAACCTCTTTTTTTTCAAAAAAACCTCAAGACTATCATTGATTGTGATTCTTTATAGCCCTCTTTTCCAGCACAGTGGTTCCTGTGATTTTAATTGTGAGGTCAAAAATGAGGCTTTTGGAAGTGTTACACTTGACTTTGCTTTCAGCAGATCTGCAGAGTCACTCGAGTGTTCGCTTGCTCAGGGCTTGCAAAGGTCTACCCTTGAAGACCCAGGAGAGAGGGAGGCCCACAGAGTTTGGGGGGAGGAGAGGGGCTGTCCCTGGGTCGGTCCCTGGGATAGCAAGCGTTGCTGCTTGGGACTGAGGTAGACCCTCCATCTGATCAAGCAGGGCTCTTCTTGCATCCTTATAGATTTGAATTTTGAGAGCATAGAAGATTTGAAGCATCATTTTAATGGAAACTGACTAGCTTTCCAGTTTGTCTGGTCTGTGCAGGACGTTGAGCAGGCATGCGCCTGTTCTTGGCACGGTGACTTCTGCCTCAAGCAGCGCCATGGCCCCACAAAACCACCACCGCCCCACAGACTGGACAGATGACCTCTCAGCTTAAGGCAGCTCATGCATTGCTTTCTTCATTATATTGGCAGTTCCCAGCCAGCCCCATCAACAAGTTTGGGGCATCATTGCACCCACAAAACAGGAAGATAGGGGCAACTCCCCTCAGGCTTCTCATCATGGGCACATAATTTCTTCTTCGTGGTCTCTGCGAATCATACAAATGGGTTTCACTGCGCCTGCGCAGTGCTGCTCGGAACCTACTGGAATCACTGGGCAGAGTTTACTCTGCAACATATTGAAACTTTTTGGCGGTAACTCCGCCCACCCGTTATAAGGCCCCTGCCTTCCCGCTCTTTCCCCAGTTCCTTTTTTCCGCCGCGCTAGCTGCTTCTAGGAACTTTCGCTGCTCTTGGTTGATTGGAATCACTTTCGTTTTTTGACCTTCGGACTGTTTTTGACCATTCTCTCTCTCCCGCCCCGGTAACTTCGGACCTCTCGGCTTGTTTTTGACTACGCTCGTGCTCTTCCCCTTGGATTTGACGACTCGGAAATATGCCTGCGCCTTTCAAGAAGTGCGACAGCTGCGGGGGCAAGGTGCCCGTCCAGGACCCTCATTCCTCCTGCCTGTTCTGCCTGGGAAGAGATCATGATGCCAGAGCCTGCCACCTCTGTAAGTCTCTGTCTTCCCAAGCCAGGAAAAACCGTGAATCCCGGCTAACTTCAGCCATTGCCCTGGGAAAGGTCCGGGAAGGGCGCCCCCGCTCATCATCGCTCCCTCCGGTTGCTCCGCCCGCATCATCTTCACGGGCCAGCGCCTCAAGTGTGGTCTCTGTCCCGGCCGGGACACGGTCTCCGACCACCTCCGATGTGACCCGTGGTCCCTCGAGACCCAGTGTCACCGACGAACCCTCCAAGCGCCCCCACAAATCCTCGGGGACTAAGGGTTTCGAGCCCAGGGGGAGATCCGGGAGGAAGCCATCCCCGGAGGGCTCGCGCTCGGGAGAGCATCGGGAGTCGGAGGCTCGCACCGCACCGCTACCGTCCTCCAAGGCGTCGTCGAAAGCATCTCGACACGCCTCCAAGCTGCCCGTGACCGAAGCATCCTCGTCAAAGGCGGCGCCATCGGAAGGGGCTAAGCCATCCAAGGCCCACTCCAAGAGGACCGCTGTCCTTCTTGATTTGCCGGAAAACCCGTTCTTCCCGCCCGAAGACCCGGCGGTGACTCCAACGTCCTCTAAGAAGAGGCGTCACACCGAGGCTACTGAGGCTCCTTCACCCAAAAAGTCCAAGTCCAAATCTGGGACGAAGGACCACACTGCGTCGGAGCGCCCGGCTAAGTCATCTGAACATGCTTCTCGTAAGCATCGTTCCCCTTCCCGGGAGACTGCTGAAAGGACCTCCTCGCGCCCTGAGCCAGCTACCCCAAGACATGCGACAGCGGTGCCGACCACACCGCTTCCGCGGACCGAGGACTTGGCCGCCGCTAATCAACCGGCCTCTCCTGTGAGGGAGCCTTCTCCACTGTCGGTTCACTCGTGTGCAGACGAGGCTGCCCCCCTCTCAGAGGTGGAGGACCCATGGGAGATGGACACTGACATGTTCTTCGACACGGAGACTCAGAGGTACTACATGTCGGTCCCCAAGGAGAAGGCCTTCAGAGAATTCACCAGGCTCAACCTGCGTCCTGTGATGCCTCAGGCTGACAAGCCATCATCCTCCCAGGCTGTGGCCTCGTCCTCAGTGCCTCGCCGCCAGTCCTTGGAGCCACCGGCACCTCACATTCCGGCCCGCATTCCATCCCGGGCCAGGGTACCTGACATCCCCCTGACTTCTGATTCCGACTCCGACCGGGAGCCCTTGTCTCCATCACGGGATCCTTCGGACGAGGAAGACGATCCATCTAATCCACCCTCGCCGCAGGAGATGCACCACCCGGGCTCGTCGTCACCCACCGATGATGTTCGCGCCTTCAGTGAGCATATCATCAAGATGTGTCGCACCCTTGACATCGACCTGTCTCCACCCGAAGAAGAGGCCCGCGACCCTGTGGAGCGCCGAGTTCTCGGACGCGTCCCCACCCCACCTTGCATCCCGATGCTGCCGTCTCTGCAATCCATCGTGCAGAGATCTTGGGATACCCCGGCCTCGCTTGCTGCTTCCTCCAAGAAGGTCGAAACTCTTTACAAGATCGCACCACTGACCTGCTCATGGCTGACCGACCATCCTAAGCCGAATTCGGCCATTGTAGAAGGGGCACAGCAGACTTTTGTGCCTAAACAGGCGACATCCCCGGCTGACCGAGAGGCCAAGAAGATCGACGGCCTAGCAAAGAAAGCCTACTCTTCTGCCGCCCTCATCGTAAAGGCTATTAATTACAGTGCCTGCATGGCGGCATACATCCAGGCTCTGATGGAAAGCATCTCACCCATCGTTCCTGACGTCCCCGATGAGGTCCAACGCCGCTTGGTAGAGATCCGCGACGAGGCCCACTCCATAGGCAACTGGATTATCACCGCCTCCAGGAACGTCGCCGACTGCGCGGGACGAGGCATGGCGGCTTCACTAGCCTTGCGCCGGCACGCTTGGCTCAGGGGATCTGACCTCAACGCCAATGTGAAATCGGCCATCGAGGACATGCCTCTGGATGGCACCGGCCTTTTCCACGCCGACACCGACGAGCGTCTGAACTGCAAGTTCAGAATGAAGGCCGCTGCTAAGAAACATGGGATGTCTTCTAACCCCATCTCACCCTTCAGAAGGAGGCACCGTCCTTGGCCACCACAAGGTCAGTCCCAGGGCTCTTTCTCTCAGGATCGACAGCTTCAGCAGCAGGGCTCGCAGAGGCGCCGTTACCCCTCCCAGTCTTCCTCCTCCTCTGGCCGTCGTAATTTCCCGCCCCGGTACCGCAAGTCCCGCCGGCAGGACACCGACCAGGGGAAGAAGAGAGCCTGAAGGGACGCAGCGCACTTCGTTTCCCCGTCGCCCTTATTCTTCTTGGACATCCTACGGCCCTTTGCTAACACCTGGGCCTCCATAACATCGGACTCGTGGGTGATTAACATCGTCCGTAGGGGGTATGCCCTCGAGTTCCAAGAGCTCCCTCCAACTGGAGCGTTTATGTCCACTTCCCCCTCGGACACCCTTCTCGACGAAGTGCGCACTCTTCTTGAAAAAGGGGCAATTTCCCCTTTACCTCCTGATCAAGTGTCTAGAGCTTTCTTCTCCAGATACTTCACGGTACCCAAGGCTGATGGGGGGATCAGGCCCATCCTTGACTTAAGGCAATTGAACTTGTTCCTTGACTACCGTCGCTTCCGAATGGTAACTCTAGCCTCCATTCTGCCTCTGCTCCACCAGGGTCTATGGTTTGCGACCGTCGACCTGAAGGACGCTTATTTCCACATCGGGATCCGGGAGTCCCACCGAAGATTCCTCGCCTTCGATGTGGGCTCCGTCGCTTACCACTACAACGTCCTCCCCTTCGGCCTGGCCACGGCACCGAGAGTCTTCACGAAGTGCATGGCACCGGTGGTGGCTTACCTCCATCAAAAGGGGTACATGGTCTTCCCATATCTCGACGACTGGCTATTCGCCGCCGAGTCCCAGACAGAACTGCAGGAGGCACTCTCATTCGCCTTACACCTTTTGGACTCCCTCGGTCTGGTGGTCAACCGGGAGAAGTCCCACTTCCAACCTTCCAGACAGGTCAAGTTCATCGGCGCCATCCTCGACTCTGAGACATGCTCCGCATTTCTCCCTCCAGACCGTTTCCAGGCGCTGACGACCGCCATCAGGTCTTGCATCTCTCACAGAAGGGTGAGGGCCAGAGACGTCCAAGTCGCCCTGGGCCACCTGGCTTCAACGACCTTCGTCACCCCCTGGGCAAGACTTCGGCTCCGACCTCTCCAGTCCTGGTTCCTCTCCGTCTTCTCCCCGTTGGAAGACCCTCCTTCAAGGTGGCTCACGGTACCGAGACCGGTGGCCGCGTCCCTCAGATGGTGGCTGGACAGTTCCAATGTCTGTACCGGGATGCCCTTCCATCAGCCCCAGGCACAGCTCACCTTGACAACCGATGCATCCCTGGAGGGCTGGGGCGCCCACCTGCTCGACCTTGTCATCAAGGACAGGTGGTCCCCACAGGACAAGCGCCTCCACATCAACGCCCTGGAGATGCTTGCAGTGGAAAAAGCATTGAGGTCATTCGAGTTTGCAGTCTCAGGAAGAGTGGTTCTCCTGAGAACGGACAACACCACCGTGATGTACTACATCAACAAACAAGGTGGTACCAGATCCAGGACCCTGCTCGACCTCACGCTCCGCATCTGGGACTGGTGCATCCAGAGATGCGTCCTCCTCCAGGCGATTCACCTCCCCGGGGAGGACAACGAGCTGGCGGACCGCCTCAGCAGGTCTCCATCGGTGTGCCACGAGTGGAGGCTCCATCCCGAGACGGTCAGCGACCTCTTCGATCGGTGGGGAAACCCCCGGATCGACCTCTTCGCGACCAGCCGGAACAGCCACTGTCTCCAGTTCTGCTCCAGGAGGCGTTTCGACGGATCCCTTGGAGACGCGTTCGCCTTCCTCTGGACGGGGGAGCTCCTCTACGCCTTCCCTCCGTTCCCCCTCATCATCAGAGTGGTGTCCAAGATGACAACGGACCGCTCGCATGCGATCCTGATCACCCCGTGGTGGCCGAGACAGCCGTGGTTCGCATCCCTTCTCCACCTCTCCAGGCGATGTTTCCTCCGCCTCGATCCCCGCCCGGACCTGCTGTCGATCCAGGACGGACGGATTCTTCACCCCGACATCGAGAGTCTGCCGTTGGTGGCCTGGAGGATCCGACCCTAACCGCCTTGCCGGAAGCTGTGAGGACGGTGATCCTGGCTGCGAGGAAACCTTCCACCCAGCGCTCTTATGCCCTAAAGTGGAAGAGATTTTGCCTCTTCCTTGACCAAAAGGGCTTGTCTCCTGCACAGGTGTCCACTCCAGTGGTGCTGGAGTTTTTGATGGCACTTCTGGATGGGGGGCTGTCCCTCGCATCCATCAAATGTTACCTGTCTGCTATTTGTGCCAAATATCAGTTCGGGGGGAGGGTTTCTTTCTTCAAGGACCCCTTGGTGAAGGGGTTTCTGAAGGGTTGTGCCAATCTTTACCCTCCTGTGTCGGTACCAACACCGGCTTGGAGCTTGGAGTCGGTGCTGTCCGCCCTCCAATCCAGGCCCTTTGAACCGATGGCCACAGCGGACTTGAGACTTGTGACTTGGAAAACCGCTTTTCTTGTGGCCATCACCTCTGCCCGCCGTGCGGGCGAACTCTGTGCTTTGCAAAGGGACCAGCCATTCCTAAGGTTTCACAGGGACAAGGTGGTCCTCCGCACTGACATCTCCTTCTTGCCGAAGGTTGTGTCTACCTTTCACATGTGCCAGGACATTGTGTTGCCCACTCTCGCATCCAACCCGATGTCGGATGAGGAGAGACGCCTGCACTCTCTTGATGTCAGGAGAGCGCTGGCCTTTTACATGGACAGAACTGCTGCCTCCAGTCGGTCCGAGAGACTTTTCCAATGCTACTCGGAACCGAAGAAGGGGTTGCCTGTGTCCGCGCAGAGGTTGTCGAAGTGGGTGGCTGGTACCATCCACCTCTGCTATGAACTGTTAGGCAAGCCTCTCCCTGGCAGGGTTCGGTCTCATTCCACGAGGTCGATGGCAGCGTCCTCTGCGTTCCTGTCGGGTATCCCATTAGAGGATGTCTGCAAGGCTGCTGTCTGGTCCCAACCTCTGACTTTTATTAAACACTATAGGTTGGACACCAGGGCCATCCGAGACGCAGCTTTCGGGAGGGCTGTGTTGGTCTCAGGGTTGCATTGATTGCACTGCTGATGATGTTTGTGTTTACTACACTTGTACAGTTGACACTGTTTACATGTTGTTGAATGTATGTTTGCACAAGTCTTATGGGATCGGTCTTGCATGACCTCTGTTCCCTTCTCAGGTTTAGCAAAGTTATTGCTATGTGATCTGTCCATGAACAAACAGACTGACTCTTTATGGTTCAAGGTATTTTATTGTAATAAACATACCTTTGGTTTACCATAGCTTTGGTCTCAGGACACTCCCTCCGCCGCATACCTTAGCTTGTCAGTCTAAACCCATTTGTATGATTCGCAGAGACCACGAAGAAGAAGGACAGGTTGCTCACCTGTAACAGTATTTCTTCGAGTGGTCATCTGCGAATACATACAAATCCCACCCGTCCGTCCCCTCAGTGTCCTGCTCACATTGGCTCTCTTTCCATCGCCTGCTTGGCGGAAAAATTGCGGAACTGGGGAAAGAGCGGGAAGGCAGGGGCCTTATAACGGGTGGCGGAGTTACCGCCCAAAAGTTTCAAGATGTTGCAGAGTTAACTCTGCCCAGTGATTCCAGTAGGTTCCGAGCAGCACTGCGCAGGCGCAGTAAAACCCATTTGTATGTATTCGCAGATGACCACTCGAAGAAATACTGTTACAGGTGAGCAACCTGTCCTTCCATTGCATATCTGTAAATGAATTGTGCATCTTTACTTCTTACCTCTCTATGAAACCATACTTTTCTACCTTCCTTAGTGCAGTATCTAATAGCCTTGCTCTCTTCAGGGTTATTTGGTCTTATCCTAATAATAGCACAGGAGGTGCCCAGTTTACACAGCCATGGGTGCCATCAGAAGACTCGGTGGCAAACGGCTTGCTGTCTTGTCTGCCCAAGGCGATTTTATGCTACTGTATCTGGCTGCCCTTCCCTGTCTTTTGGAGCTCAGTGGTGTTCTCTCCTCAGCCAGTTAGATAAGACTTGTTTTAATCTGTCTGTTCAGGCTCACCCTTCATCCAGTTGGAAACAAGATTTTACTGAGCTGAAGAAGAGTCTTTCTGGACCAGACCAAAGCAGGCCTCTCTGGTCCAGCCAATGGCCAGCCAGTTGCCCCAATGGGAAGCCCAGGCAAGGGGCACAAGTGTAAGTGCACTCTCTTCCTCACGTTTCCTGGCACTGGCTGCCATGAGACTGGATGTGACATACCTATCCTGAGTAGCCATTTTTCAGCCCTCTAAAGATAATGGCAACCAACACTATGCTATGAGTTCCACAGCTTAAGGAGGCACCTTCCCTAAATCTCCTGTCTCACTCCACACCACTGGGTTACTTTTGCTTTGAACATTAAGAGAAAGGATGAGGGGAACCTTCTCCCAGTCTGCGTTCTCCACACCAGGCATTGCTTTGCCTACTACCGCCTTGTTGCCCCTTACTCACCTTTTTGCTAAGCTGGACCACCTTTTCTCCCACAGGAGCAGCTCCATTCCTTTGGTTGTTGTGGCTGCCTCTGCAATATCCTTCTTTCAGTCACTGTGACCAGAAAATTGCACAGTATCCCAGATACAGATTTGGGAAAGGGGAGTGTGAGGTTGGCACTTTGAGCTTTGATTTCTGTTTTAACTATGTCCTATATGGAATTTCTCTCTCATTCATATCTATCTATCTATCTATCTATCTATGAGAGAGAGAGAGAGAGAGATTGAGTTGACACTTTAACTGAGAAGTCCACTGCCACCCCACCATCATCCAAAAACCTCTTTCACGCTGAGTGACTGCCAACTTTTCCATGTTACGATTTACCCTCCCTTATATATCACTTCATGCGTGTTTTCTTTTCATTTGCTGGTTCAGTGTCCATCCTCCCCTGTTTGGAGAGGCCCTTTTGCACTTCTTCACAATGTATGTTTCTTCTCATCACTCTATAATTTAGCATCATCATCATCATCATCACCACCAAACTAAGCTTCCATCCTACTCACCCCTAACTCCTGTTTGTTTATGAACCCATTGAAACCTGAAGATCTTGGGGTGCTAGCAGGTTCACATGGGGAGATGTAGCCTCTCAAATAGCCTGGACCTAAGCTGTTTAGGGCTTTATACTTCATGACCAGCGCTTTGAATTGTGCTCAGAAACGAACCAGTAGCCAGTGATGCTGTTTCAACAAGGGAGTTATATTCTCCTTGTAATGCTGGCTCCAGTCAGCATTCTGGTAGCAACCTGATGATGTTTCTGGACCGTTTCCAAAGGCAGCCCCATGTAGAGTGTGTTTCAGTCGTCCAAATGGGATGTAAACAAGGACTTCCAGTAGATCTTTCCCCTTTCTCAGCTTTGCATTTTCGTTCTTAGTAAGACTTTCTGCCAGTTTACCAGGAGTACATGTTAAATGGCCTGCCCTGTAGTTTCCCAGCTTTTCCCAGGGTCTTAAAAATAGACTGACACTAGCCACTCTATCTGCAATACTCCAACACAGAAGCTGAGTATCAGAGATAGAGAACTGTTGAGCCTCATTAGGGTCAGAAGGAGTGGTCCCAAGGGCCACCTGGCGCAAGCCCTGGAGCCTCCCTGGCAGTTGGCCACCCAGCCGCTCCTTGGGGCAAGCCCACCTTCTGACAGGCCGCAGATTTTAATTAGAGGACCAGCAATTAAATACTTTCTCTCTCATCAAGAACAATTTCCTTAATTCTCTCTTTCTGGAAACATCTGTTCAGGCACAGGCACCTGCCTAACATCTTCATTGTTGAAGGCAGCTGGAAATACTTCATTCAGCATCTCTGCAGTCCCTATATCCTCCTTTGGAATGCCTTTAATTCCATTGTCATTCAGCGGGCCCACTGCCACCCCAACCCCATTTTGTTGTTGTTGTTGTAGTTGTTGCTGTTGGTTTTGATGCTCTTTGCAGGCTGATGTGCACTTGTTCCATGGCACACAGCAGGGTCTAAGAGCTCACCCTGAGAGGAGAGGCAGGCAGGCAGGCAAGCAGTGTGCTTTGCTAGTTTATCATAGAATCCTAGAGTTGGAAGAGACCCCAAGAAGGGCCCTGATCCAGTCCAACCCCCTTCTTCTGCCATGCAGGAACTCTCAGTCTCCATTGACAGATGGCCATCCAGCCTCTGTTGAAAGTCCTCCAAAGAAGGAGACCCCACCAGAGTCTCCAAGGGAGCATCTTCCACCGTTGAACCGCTCTTACTGTCAGGAAGTTCGTCCTAATGTTTAACGTTCCTTTTCCATTATTTCATTCGTCTTCCACCTCCCTCCCAGAGTGGAACCCAAGGCAGCTGCCAAAAAGAATCATTTAAAAAACCTTAACCATAAAAATTTAAAATCAATTAAACATTCCTGCATTAAAGAGTGTAAAATCATTTAAAAAGACATGCAAATGCTTTTTTACAAAGAAACCCCCGCACATCCCAGCAAGAAGCCTCCCTGCCAGTCCCACCGCATGAAAAGCCTGTTTAAGCAGGAAGGGCTTTGCCTGCCGACGGAAGGAGAGCAAGAGAGGGTCCAGAGCCTGGGAGCAGCTGCCGAGAAGGAAGGCTTCCTCTCTCTGAGCCGAGAGAAAGCCTTCCCCTGAGAGCTCTGGCAGGTCCCTGTCAGGAGATATAGGGTCTTTCCTACAGTCTGGGCCTAAGCCACGTAGGGTAGGAGCATTACTTTATACTTCATGGTGATGAGCAGAACCTTCATTTGTGCCGGGACAGTAGTTTCTGTTGAAATGCCTTCCAAAATCCTCCCTCAGTTGAAAAATAACTAGAGATCACTGCACTAATATTGGAGTATTGCAAGCTCTTTCTTGCAGCTTCTGCCTTGATTCCGCAAAGAATACCTAGTCGTGGGTAACTGAACTACTTGTAACTCATTGCTGCCAAGCTGTGTCCTCCACCTCCTCAGGACAAGAGAGATGTCCGTTCTGTTTCCTTGTCTGGGATGGAGAGGAGTTGGGAACTGGCAAATGGGGGGTCATGGAGAGCCTCTTACTCCAGAAAGATGCTTCTCGCGTAGCGGAGCATCAGTGGCCTTGGCTACCTTTTCCAGAGTAGATTTTTCTTTAACATCTCAGGTGCCATAAGTCTCCCTTTTTCTCTTGGTGCTCTCTTTTTGTCTTGGAGCGGGACAAAACCTGCTGATCCCAAAAGGACTGGGGATTGCATAAGTGTTCAGCGTAACTGCTGGAATTATGGGTCCCTATTGAAAGCAGCTTTTCAGTTTAAAAATATTTTGCTCATGAGGTGACCTTGGCAAGTAATATTCTGGAGGTGCAACTTAATTCATACCGGTTGAGTCTTCTTTATCCAAAATGCTTGGGACCAGAAATGTTTGGGATATTTGGGGAATACCTGTATTTGCATATATGTACATAGTGAGATACTTGGAGCTGGGACACAACATCCGTTTATGTATTGTATACACCTTCTATATAGAGAAGCTAATTTTATACAATATCTTTTGATCATCTTGCACATGAAACAAAGTTTGTGTACATCAAACCGTCAGAAAGCAAAGATGTTATTGTCTCAGCCACCCATGAAAAACCCTTTTGGTTTGGGGAATAGCTTGGATTTTGGAATCCTGGAAAAGGGAGACTCAACCTCTATGGACTGTGGCTTTTTAGTATTAAAAAGAATAGGCTGTAGTTTTTTAAAAAGCAAGAAGAGCATGGAAACTCTCTCTGTCCCTAGTTTGCTTTTTGTCTCAAGCCATCAGTTTGACTGGATGCTCCTTGGGAAACGGACAGAAAACAAAGCCTGCTTGTTTATGCCCTTGTCTTTTGCTGCCTTAGGTTTCCGACAAAGAAAAGGTTGACCAGCTGCAAGAAGAACTGCTGCGCACTCAGGTAGGAATCTCACCTGATGCCAGATGGGCTGGGAAAAGACAAAGCACAAAGGCTCATGTGAACTCCTCATCCTCCACAGTTTTACATAGCAATATGGGTTACAACAGCCCCCTACAATAGTCTCAGGCGTCCCAAGGGGCATGGGCCACACTTGGCTGAAGGCTCTTGGCCTCCGAAAATGCAGAGAGGACGCTTTGAAAATGTATGAAGAACCAGACTGGGCCAGAAGAAGTCAGGAACGACTCAAAGTGGCAATTCTATAATAAATACATTTTTCCCTACTGAAGGAAATAGGATTGAATTTCCTCAAGTCAGAGGCTCTTAACCTGTGCTTGTCTTTCATTGCGCTGATCACTCCTCCTTCCATTCCTCCCTGGACTCCCTCTAATGCCTCTCTGTTTGTGTCAAAAGGTTGTATGTTTCTGGCATCAGGGACACACACAAACTTGTCATTTTTCTCCAGTTTGGAAGAGGTCATCATTTGAAAATGGAAACAATTAACAACAGCCAAAATGATTTGGCTTATACAACAAAATGTTTGATTACTGATGGTCCTTCTATTATTATTATTATTATTATTATTATCGTATTTATACCCTGCCCTTCAGCCCCAAAGGCTATCAGAGCGGCTTACAATTATTATTATTATTATAGTTGTATTATAGAATTATAGATAAAATATATTCTATCAAAAAGCTGGTTTGGTTTCTTACCTCTCCAGACAAATGAAGTGGGCTATTTCTCTGAAGACGCCAGCCACAGATGCTGGCGAAATGTCAGGAGTAAGCCTTTCTGGAACAGGGCCACAGAGCCAGAAAACAGCTATAGAGTGGGCTCTGCTGGGAGACCATGATTCTAAGCAAGTGAGGAGCCATGGCTGCCTTTTAGTAGCAGAGAGCTTTCCCTCCCCTTCTTCCTCTCCATCCTCAACCTCCCCAGACCCCCTTCCTGCCCTCTGGGTTTTAACGTTTGCGCTTTTGCAGTTGAAGTACCAGCGGATGCTCGAGCGTTTAGAGAAGGAGAATAAGGAGCTGAGGAAGATTGTTTTGCAGAAAGACGACAAGGGCATTCACCAGAGAAAGCTGAAGGTACAGCCAGCAAACTTTGTGCCTTCCTTGCGTGCCTCCCTCCCGATCATCCCTGCTGCCCTTGAATACCTTTGCTCCCTGCTTTGCACAGCAACTCCGATGGATAAAAATATTCCCTTTCATTCCAGGGCGATGTTATAGCTTGATATAGTAGTATGAATGCCTCCTGGGCATTTTACCTTGGCAGTGACAATTGGCTCTTACAGACAGGATCCCTTATTCACGAAAGGGCCAGCTTCCGTTGGTGGCCTCTGAGATTAAAGCACAATGGTCAGCAGGGAAACAGTGGCCTGCTTTTACAACTAGGTTGAAATTAGCCTTTCTCAGACTGGCTTTGGCTCGGTTCACTTGAGTTAGCTTTTCCCCTTCCTTCCTCAGAAGTCCCTGATCGACATGTATTCAGAAGTCCTGGACACTTTGTCGGATTACGACGCCAGCTATAACACCCACGATCACTTGCCTCGGGTAAGCAAGCAAAGAGTATCCAGCAGCTTTGGCATTGCCTGCAGGCTGGCAGAGCATCAGGGTTTTCATTTCAGCCATGAAGAAGAGGAAACGATGCTCAGGGAATTCTGTGGGAAATACCCACTTGATTTTTAGAACATGGGCAGCAATATTTGATCTAGTTCAGGGGCATGGCAGAAACATAGAGGCATGAGGAGGAGAACCGAGCTGGATCACACGAAGCAGTTCTGCTGCCCATTAGTCTGTCCCCACAGTTAGTCTTAAAGGTGCTACTGATTTTCTAGACGAACACAGCTATGTCTTTAAATTCTGCTGTTATTAACTCTATGTATACCCCACTTATTCCCAAAACTGGGACTCAGGAGGTTTACAAATTAAACCAAATATAGTATAGGTAAAACATACAGAAGATCTTCACTGAAGTGGGACTAAATTATTAAATATGTTAGTAAAAATGTTAAAAAGCAACTGGACAAACAGTGCAGTTAAAATATGTGCAGCAGGCTTTTTAAAGTCCTTTGGTTCTCTGAAGCCTGTCAGGGTCAAGGAAGGCTTTGCTTGCCAAAAGTCTTCAAGGGCAGGGGTTCCAGTACGAAGGCCTCTCCTGAGTCGCTGCTTCTCGGGACAGAGAATTTCAGAGCCTTAATTACGTTTTCTGTAGAGACATGCTTTTGTTTGTTGTCCTGAGCCTCCGAACTCCATTCTGTGCCACGGATTGCTTTCAACAGCTCGGCTTTCGTATTTTTCTCTAACTACAATTGGAGCTCTGAAAAGCTTTGTTTCCCTTCAAAACATCACTGAAGAATCCATTTGTCCTGATAAGATTTATGGGGTGATTGGGGAAAAGCTGTAGTTGTCTGAAAACAGAAAGTCATGTTTTAGTATGTGTTTAAAAGACAGTGACTGTATATTTTTGCTTAAGGTTGTGGTGGTTGGAGACCAGAGTGCCGGCAAAACCAGCGTCCTTGAAATGATCGCGCAAGCCCGGATCTTTCCGCGCGGCTCTGGAGAAATGATGACCCGTTCCCCTGTGAAGGTATGGAGGTGGCAGGACAGCGGAAACTGGAAGTATTAGACAATTACCATTTGGAAGGCAACCCTTGGTTTTTCCTTCTACGGTTCCCACAAAAGCTGTTCAGAGGTCCTTGCTCTTTTCTCCTTTGTTCATTAGGTCACCCTGAGCGAAGGCCCGCACCACGTGGCTATGTTCAAGGACAGTTCCCGGGAGTTTGACCTGACCAAGGAGGAAGACGTGAGTCGGAAGCGGTCATTTACTGTCTGGCTTTGTGGGAACACGTCCATGACTTGGAAAGTGCCCTGTCCACACAGGGGCAGTGTGAGAAAACACACCCCTGTGGTAAAAGGGCTCTGAGGTCTGGAGCATGGGTCTGAGTTTAAGCTTGACCATGGAGACGACTGGCCAGCCTGGGCGCCTGAGAAAAGGGCTGCCTGCCCACACATAACTCATGGGGATGGCTCTGAGCCTTTGGGGGACCCAGGGGGGTCAACAGGGTGTGGGGGGGGTAAAAGACGCATGGTCACCTGGCAGTAAAGAGCACCTCCTGCGCAGCCTCCATTTGCGTCTCCTGTGTCTCTCTCTGGAGGACCCTCGGAGTGCGTTCGCCTTTGAGCTCAGAGGATTATAGTCTTGCATGGCAACTGCCTGGCAGCAAGTTTACCTCATTGGTAAAATTTCTTCAAAACTGAGGCAGAAATCACGTGGCCCTCCAGATGTTGTTGGACTGCAACTCCCATGTGTACCTTAGCCTAACTGGTGGGTGAGGCATGCTGGGAGTTGGAGTCCAACAACATTAGGGCTTTGTGGGCCTTTATGAGCACTTCAAATTGGGTTTGCAACTCAAATGAGCAGCCACCGGAGATAAAATAAAACTGGGGTTACGTGTTCCAGTCACTGGGTCCCCAGCAGCAAGCAGGCTGCCATGTTTTAAACAAGTAGCTTTCCCCAAATATCTGTGTTTCTTTAAAGATTGCACAGTGTGGGCGGTGGAAGCAAAGCATGTCAATTCCATTAAAGTGAGCATTTCTTGCTTGTTTCAAAAGGTGTTTTTTGGACAGAGGTGATTTGGAGGTTCCTGTGGACTAAAAGTGGCCTTCAGGAATATCCCAAAATGGCCACGTGTTTCCCATCCTTGCTGCCGGAGCCTTGTTTATGGGGTTGGAGGGAGAGGATATGCTCTGTGCGTCTGGAAGTTGTTTCTGTTCTGTTGTTCTGGTTTTCTTGGGACATAGAACAGACGTGTCCCTTGAAGAGTTCCTTTCCAATTTGCATAAAACGAATGCAGCCAGTGTCTGATGTGAGCATCCTGAGTCTGATTCCACATTTTTGGCTGTTTTCTCTCTCTGTTGGCAGCTGGCAGCCTTGAGGAATGAAATTGAGATCCGGATGAGGAAGAGTGTGAGCGAAGGCTGCACAGTCAGCTCAGAGGTAAGGGCTGGGGCTGGGGCCGCAAATGCCCTCCGTTTCCTCAGGGGCCTTGTCCTGCCCTCCTTCCCAAAATCACTTGCATGGAGGAGAGCAAGGTAGCCCTGAGCCCTGTCCCGCTGCTGCTCTTCCTCCCGTCAAGGAAGCTCTGTAGCCTCCCTGCTTTGCTTTCTCTTGCAGACCATCTCCCTGAGTGTGAAAGGGCCAGGCCTGCAGAGGATGGTGCTGGTCGACCTGCCCGGTGTCATCAGCGTAAGTGTCCGGGGCTTGTCAGCTGGCGCTTGGCACAACTGGCGCAGTCCCCTCCTGACTGCCAGGGAGGACGGCGCCCCTGGCCCACAGTGTCCAAGGGCCTCAGGGCTGGCTCTGGAGCCAGGGAGGGGAGAAAAAACCGGGACTTCTGTATTCGGCCCAATATCTAAAGAGCTCCGGTAGCATAAAATAGAATAAATTTAACCAATTTGGAACAGTTCCAGAACAGTAAAAAAACAAGCAAACCTTAAGCAGACTCAAAGCATACTGAACAATTTGACAGAAGACGATAGTATAAAAACAATTGACATTTTAAGACACTTTGAAACAATGCGCATGTGTGGATTTGGATGAAGTCAGTTTCAGAGGCAGTGTTTTTGGCAGCCATTGGCCTCCGTGTTCTGCATATGGAGTGGTGCAGCAGAAAAGTCCCTGCTCCCACATCCTCCCAGGCGATGATGTTGTTTTTGTTCTGCTGGGATGCAAAGGAAAGACTTCCTGCAGGTGTATATAAGGAGAGTGCTGTGGGGGTCCCAAGCCATTTGCCCTCCTCAAGCTCAGAGCAGGCACATACCTAGAAAGTTTGGGGACATGTACCTGTCGGTGGCAAGGTGGCTGCACCAAGTCCTTCCTTATGTCCTCCTTGAATTCCCTGCCATTCTGCTACATTGGATGACAATAGGGTTCAAGGAAGGTGCGTTAAAAAAAATAGATCCCCTTTTCTTTCCCATTATACCAGTTGCTACTGTCCCTGCATCCTCCCCTGTCTATTTTCGCAGACGGTGACTTCGGGAATGGCTCCCGACACAAAGGAAACCATCTTCAGCATCAGCAAAGCCTACATGCAGAACCCAAACGCCATCATTCTTTGCATCCAAGGTAAAGAAGGAGGCTGTTTCAGGGCTGGAATTGCCTTGGCTCTTGCTGACTGAGAACCTCTTTCACTTGAATTCCCAGCCCCTGGATTTGCAAATGATGGCTCTCTGTTTGTGGGTCTGGAATGAGAGGGATGGCTCTGCCTCTGAATGGCTGGCCTCTTCTTCTTGCTCTCTGGTGGATGCCTGCAAGTGGCTCACATTCTGGGCTTTTCTCTAATTTGGGCAGGTATTCTTGTCTTTTCTTTGCGTAATCTGTGAGTCGGACATGGGCTTTCCTTTTCTATCCAGATGGGTCTGTGGACGCAGAGCGCAGCATCGTCACGGACTTAGTCAGCCAGATGGACCCTCAGGGCAAGAGGACCATCTTTGTCTTGACCAAAGTGGACCTTGCTGAGAAGAACGTGGCCAGTCCCAGCCGGGTGAGGAGGGGAAAGCAACGGGTTTTCTCTCGCAGGGGCTCTTTGAATCGCCTGGAAAGGCAGGAAACGTGAAGGAGGAGCCGCAAGGGTGTCCTTGTTGTGGCAGCTTCATTCAGCCCATTGCCAGCCACAGAAGAAGGATAATGGTTCTCCTAGAAGCCATATTCGCTGTGCTGAAACTGGGCAGCTGTTCTTTTCCTTCCAGGCATCGGAGAGATCCATTTATTTAGTCCAGCACCTTCTTTAGCAGTGTTGGCACAGCTCATGCCACTTGGGAAGTGAAAAGTATCAAAGGTTGTGCCGCCTTTCTTCCCCCTCAGTGTGGGCTTGCGAAACGGTCAAATGTGGGTTGTTCCTTGGCTTGTGAGGGAAAACTATGCTGCCTAGGGTCAAGCGGTCTTGAGCTGGCTGGTAGTGAAGAGGGTTGTCCTGCGTGGGGCCAAACACATACATACTGCTCCCAAGTTCAGACTAAAACCCAGAACGGACTCACCATCTCATAGAATCAGGATCCTAGAGTTGGAAGAGACCGCAAGGGCCCTGATCCAGTCCAACCCCCTTCTTCTGTCATGCAGGAAATCCAAATCAAAGCATCCCCATTGACAGATGGCCATCCAGCCTCTGTTTAAAGGCCTCCAAAGAAGGAGACTCCACCAAAATCTCCAAGGAAGGAGTGTGTTCCTCTGTCAAATGGCCCTTACTCTCAGGAAGGTCCTCCTAATGTTGAGCTGGAATCTCTTTTCCTGTAGCTTGCATCCATTGCTCCATTGGGTCCTATTCTCTGGAGCAGCAGAAAACCAGCTTGCTCCATCCTCAGTATGACTTCCCTTCAAGTGCTTAAACATGGCTATCATCATTTCATCTCTTAACCTTCTCTTCTCCAGGCTAAACATCCCCAGATCCCTCAGTCTCTCCTCATAGGGCTTCATGGTTTCCATGTCAGTGTTCAAATGCTTGAATATTTATCAGGTTTTATAACCACTGGCAGGTTTTATTATTCTTATTGATTTTATCCATTCTAAGAACAGCATTGTGCAAATTTACAGTGCTTTATAAATATAATAATAACAACAACAACAGTTGAGGACTGGAGGCTGCCAGGTTTACAGAAAAGGTCTGATTTTTGTAAGCAGAAAGAAATCTGGGAGGTTTCTGATACTTAAGAATACTATCATATGGTTAATCTGTTAAATAGGAATGACAGAGGAAATTATAGTTTTGTTTGTGTTAACCATTGGAGATTCTTCTGGGTATTGGGAAAATATTATTAAGCTGTGATTTAGGTTTTAAAATTAGTCGTTAATCTATTCTGGCTGACTTTGCTGTGGGTACTAATGGTAATGGAATACAAATGGCCAATAGTGCCATAAACTGAATGTGAAGCGGCCCTAAACTGGAAACAGCAAAAAGTGTCCCATCAGGATGCTGCCAGGCTCTATTCTATGATGAAGTGAAACTAAACAGTGGTTGGGTCAAAAAAGCATCCCTTAGCCCTAAGCCATGTCTTGGCAAATCAGTTCAAAGACAGGAATTGCTGAAACCTATTCCTTATTTTTAAAGTACCAAGCAGGTAGTGAGATACAGTTGTTTGCTGGTTTCATGCAAGTGGTGAAGTGGGTTCTGAAAACGTATCTGGGAATACATTTCTTAGGTCTAAATTCTCTCTTTGGTACTAAGTAGAGTTGATCTGTTGAGTCAGCTGAACTTAGGTTGCTGTCCCTTGAAGTGTGGGGTCAGGGTCCGCTCCGTTTGGGGTTGAATCTTTAAGGCGGCATTTCTGTACTTTCTTATGCTGTTTTATGTCCCAAGTAAAAGGAGTCGACGACAGACTGTGAGAGGAACTGGGTTTCTTCCCTGTTTTTACAGATCCAGCAGATAATTGAAGGCAAACTCTTCCCGATGAAAGCTCTTGGATATTTTGCAGTCGTTACTGGAAAAGGTAAGGGAACTAACTTGCCCCTTTCAACCAGTAGCAGGGGCTCCTTGGGCTTGTTGGATGATTTTAAGCACTCTCCCCTCTCTTTTGTTTTCTTCCTTTCTCTAGGAAGTAACGCTGAGAGTATTGAATCTATTAGAGAATATGAAGAAGAATTTTTCCAAAACTCCAAACTTCTGAAGTATGCCAATGTTGGTGGTTGCTTTTTAAAGTCTTGGTCTTGGTAGCGTCATGCCGTTGCAGAATTCCTGGCGGACCAGAATCCATTTTGGTCTCTCTAGGCGTTTGTAGCGTGGTTCGCAACGGACTGCCAGGACCAGATTTCCGATTCTGTCTGGCGGTCCTTTGAATGGAGGGGGCCTCCTTTAATGAAACAAGCGAAAGGACCTTTGGGACGATCAGACTCTAGAGCTACAGAGTTCTATGAATTCTGTGTCAATACTTTTTCTGAATCTGCCCCTGAACTCCTAGTGTTTGCTCTGGAGGCAAGCAAGAGCTTGTGCGTTGGTGCATTGCATGTCTGGAAAGGAACATCCGCAGGGGAATGTGAGATGCCATGGGCTCTTTTTCCTCTTCCACTAGAAGCCTCTGCGGGGAGTAAGTGCCGCTGCGTCCAAGGGGCCTGACTCCCTAGTAGGCCCTTCTTGGCTGCGGATCTGCATCCTCCAAGTAGGAAGAAGGCAGAATGAGAACATTTGTGCAGAGCAGTGCCTTCAGACACTTCTGAGCATGGCTCTCAGGCTCACTTTGGCCATTGTGAATCTCTCTCCCTCTCTCTGGGTTAGACCTGAGTTCCTGCCCCCCATCCCTCCCTTGGAGCTTGTGTGCTTGGGGTGCTTTAGCCTGGGCTTTGCAGTCAGGTTTTGAGGGATGGCTCTGGGGATGATTCCAGTGCCATTTTGTTTCCCCATGGCTGCCCTCCTTCCCGTCTACATTTTAGGGACTTCTCTTTATGAAAGTGCGGCCCATGAACCACTTTGTGATTCCCAGGACTTAAATGTTTTACCAAATTTTAGTTGTAGTTTTTGGGGTTGTGTTACATTTACATTGTTACATGGAGAGCCATTTTGGAAAAAAGGCAAGATATTATTAATGATAACAATATTAATGGTATGTGTAGGAACATCACGATGTCTTTGGCTCCCCTGCAACATTTTAAGTCTGCGGGAAGGCAACATGGTAAAATGGCTGTACACCTCCTATTTGTGGGAGCATTTGGAACAAAAAAACCCACACAGAGACCCGAAAACAAGAGCGGCTGCAGCACTCCCAGGTCCCTGGGAGGACTGGAGGGGGGTCCAGTCCAGCCCTCTGGCCCCTGGCAGTTGCCCGCCCCGGTCAGCTTGACTCCAGTAAGAGGTCCTGTCCTTCCGTGTCCCTTGCAGGAACTGCATGCTGAAGGCCCACCAAGTGACCACGCGCAACCTGAGCCTCGCCGTCTCGGACTGCTTTTGGAAGATGGTCCGAGAGTCTGTCGAGCAGCAGGCCGACGCTTTCAAAGGTAATGGGGCTCAATGAGAAATTGTTGGCGGAAAGGTGCCCCTATCCTCAGGAGCTGAACAGATCTCACTCTGATTTCCACAGCTCCCCTAGTTCAACAAGCTGAACATGAGTCAACAGTGCTATGCGGCAGCTGAAAAGGCCAATGTGATTCTAGGCTGCATCAACAGAAGTATAGTGTCTAGATCAAGAGAAGTAATAGTGCCACTCTATTCTGCTCTGGTCAGGCCCCACCTAGAATATTGTGTCCAATTCTGGGCTCCACAATTCAAAAAGGATGTTGAGAAACTGGAGCCATGTGTCCAAAGGAAGGCAACTAAAATGGGGAAGGGTCTGGAAACCATGGAGCCCTATGAGGAAAGACTTAGGGATATGCTGGGTCTGTTTAGCCTGGAGAAGAGATGGTTAAGAGGTGATATGGTAGCCCTGTTTAAATATTTGAAGGGAAGGCATATTGAGGAGGGAACAAGCATAGAGTGTCACCTCTGGTCCCTCTGTCTTCTCCCCACAGCGACCCGTTTCAATCTAGAGACAGAATGGAAGAACAACTATCCCCGCTTGCGGGAGCTGGACCGGGTGAGTGTGGGTCCCGAGGGGGAGGGATCCAGGGGTCAGGGCAGGCCGGCAGGTGCTCCGCTCGGCAGCCATTGTGTTGTCGTGCAGCTGCCCTTTCCCCAGAAAGAGCAGCCAGCCCTGCCCCTCTGTAGCTTTTGACACCAGGCCGCCTCTTCATTTTCACAGGTCTTTCCTTAGGTAGTTGGCCTGAGATGGCTGGTTCCCCACTCAGCCATAAAAACAGATGTATGGCGTGACTCTCAGCCTGGCCTGGCCTGCCTCACAGGGCCGTTGTGAAGAGAAAGTGGAGAAGAGTACAGTAGTACACAGCCTTGAGCTCAGTTCAGGAACAGTGGGACAGAAATGTAGCAGATGAATAAACTGGGGGAAATGGGGTGTTTGGATGGCCAGTTTCCCACGCTGTTTTTGCAATACTTGGAATGCACCAGTTTGGCCCTTCAGAAAGACAAACGAAGGACTGCAGTGGCTTCTTATCTGTTGGGTCCGTTTGCTGACAGCGCCAGGCCTCTCAGGTGTGGCTCCATCCGGCCTTGTTTAGAGAAGTTACTGCGTCTGTAGCAACAAATCCCATTTTTCATTTTCTGTTCAGAATGAATTGTTCGAAAAAGCCAAGAACGAAATCCTTGACGAAGTCATAAGCTTGAGCCAGGTGACGCCAAAGCACTGGTACAGTAATGGATTGGTTTTCCTCCTCCTTCTGTTTTCTTAACCTTTTCCTTATGGATTGTGGTAGGTTCTGCTGTGAAGGAAATGGCCAGGGGTCCCCAAACTCATTCAGACACACAAACATTGTACAGAGAGAAAGATGTGAGAAAGACACAGCAATATCAGAGAATCCCAGGGAATATATAGCAATCTTATTCTGTGAATGCCTGGCTGTTTTTCTTACCCTCTTTAGAGAAATAGCAGCCTGTGTTGACTGTTCTGGTTCCAAGTGTTTGGGGCATTTTCTAGGCAGAAGCGGGTCAGTGCTGGAGGCTGTGAATACTCTGGGAAGAGTCCGTTCACATCCCTCTGCCGATGGGGCAACATCCACGCTCCCACTGCAGCCCCCAAGTCTGCTCCGGAGGTTGAGAGGAACAAATTCAGAAATGATGGTGATGGTGATAATGTAGAAATGGGTGATAGTCCACAGAAGCTTATGCTAAAAATCCCCCCCCCTTCGACCTTGTTAAGCTCAAAGGTACTTCTTATTGTCATTGTGTGACTTCAGGCCTTTTCCAACTTATTGCGACCTCAAGGCAAACCTGTCACCAGCTTTTCTTAGCAAGGGCTGATCAGAGCAAGGCTACCATGGTCTTCCTCTGAGAGAGTGGGCTGAGAGAGTGGACTTGCCCATGGTCATCCGGTGGGAGCTCCTGAGACCTAGACGGGGAACTGACCCATGGCGAGGGCTGCCCTGGTCATCCAACTCCCTGGCAGTCATTGCAGGAGGGGGCTGTTGCCGAGCCCCCCAGGTCTGAGACCCTTCTTGGCAGCTGGGCTTCTCAGATCTGGGGGAGGCCCAGACCTTCTCCTGGGGAGATGGACCCTTGGGCAGCTTTGCTGACCGTGTCCCTTGCTTCCTTGCCTGGCAAGGCCAAAAGGCTGTCATGGGTGGATTGGGATTGGTGCCTTTTCACAGTGGGCCCTTGGATGAAGTTTGGTTCCAGGGATCTCTGGTGCATAGCAGAATCCGAGGATGCTCAGGTCCCACTGAATACAATGGCATAGTAAAGCTCAGGGTTGCAAGGCCGCCCTGCCTGCCTCCCTGTGGCCTCTTCCCAGGGCAGCCCCTTCCTCCTGCCTATCTCTGGGCCCTCCATGGCAAAGACACACACTGAACTCTTCCCTTCCTCCTCTTTCTCAGGGAGGAGATGCTGCAGAAGTCCTTGTGGGAGAGGGTTTCGACGCATGTGATAGAAAACATCTACCTTCCCGCAGCGCAGACCATGAACTCGGGGACCTTCAACACCACAGTGGACATCAAGCTCAAGCAGTGGACAGACAAGCAGCTCCCAAACAAAGCTGTGGAGGTGAGGCTTCTGGGAGGCAGCCGCGGAGGGGAGGCCAGGGCTGGGGCTGCTCCACTGGATCCAGGAGGCCCTGTTCCATCTTGGCACACAGACTGCCAAAAACACAGCCAGATGCAGTCAAGCGAGAGGAGGCTGATAATCCCATTTCTGCTCATGAATGTATATTTTTAATCAGTGGTTTTCAGTCTTTGGTCCTCCATATGTTTTGGACTCCAGCTCCCAGTATCCCTGGCCATTGGCCAGAGTGGCAGCAGGAGCTTCTGGGAGCTGAAGCCCAAAACGGGTCACAAAAGCAATCTTAAAGGGCTCCTTATGGCCCCAGGGCTCCTTTTTGGACACCTTGATAAAGAGAATCCTCTGCAGTGGAATCTCCTGCGTTATTCCAAGCTCTCTCTCTGCAAGTCACTTGCAAGGCAGCAGTGGGATAAATGCGCTCACCCTCTTTTTCACGCTCAATGCTTCATGTATCCCCTTGCAAGAGAGTGTGTTGGAAATGCTCCCACCTGATGGTGGTGTCTTTGATGTGCGCCACTCACATCAACCTTTTGCTCTCCCAGTATTTCAGTGGGACTGTTTGGACACCTTCTGCCTTAGGCAGTTAGAAGGTCCTTGAGCACTTGAAGCCAGCAGCATAAATTCAAGCCAGTTAACCAGTTGTGGTGTTCCATTGCCCTGTAACGTTGCAATGTGCTCCATGCCTAGAATCCTAGAGTTGGAAGAGAGCACAAGGGCCATTGAGCCCAGCCCCATTCTGCCATGCAGGAACTCTCCATCAAAGCATCCCCTCTGGACCCTGTCTCCCTGCTTGCAGGTCGCCTGGGAGACCCTTCAGGAGGAGTTTGCCCGCTTCATGACTGAAGAAAAGGGCAAAGAGCACGACGACATCTTTGACAAACTGAAGCAAGCGGTCAAGGAGGAGAGCATCAAGCGGCACAGATGGAATGAGGGGGCAGAAGACAGCCTGGTCAGCTTAAAACTTAACCATTTCTCTTAAACATGGTCATGCCAGTCTAGGAGGCAGAAAAGAGGAAGGATGCACTGATGTTTTGATTTGTCTTTTTGGTACCTTTGGGTTGTTTGGTTTGAAACTGTAGCTAAAGAGTCATCAGGGATGTGATAGCAATGCAGCTGAATAATCTGCTGCTGACGCATCCTGTAAAAACCTTTGCAACAGTACAGAGGCTAAAACTTTAAAAGCAAATCGAAATACAGCGGGCCCTTGTTTATCCTCTGGGGTTTGGTTGCAGGACCCCCTGTGGATACTTAAATTCATGGATGCTGAAGTCCCGTCATTTACAACAACAAAGAAAGGAAGGTTTGCCTTTTGTAATTTCAAAAAATATTTTCAGGCCATGGATGATTGAGTCTGTGGGGAAAGAATCGTGGATATGGAGGGCTAACTGTACCCTTCAAGAATGTACTTAAAAGACAAAATACTCTTTTAAGAGTTGCATATGCAAAGGGATCTTGCAGCACCTTTGAAACTAACTGGCTGAGCATGAGCTTCATGGACTAGGTCTGCTTCTTTAGACGCCAAGGATTCCTCAGACCAAGTCTTCAAAAGCTGATGCTACAACTTCTTCTGCCCAGTTAGTCTCAAAGGTGTCCCTGTATCCCTTTCCATATTGATAGTCCAGACTAACACAGCGAGGTCTCTGAATTCTACCCACTTTAAGAATTGAAATACTCTTTGAATACTAATCTAAAAACAATCCTTAAAGGTAATTTAGAAACTAAATTAAGAGAGACAGAGCAGTGAGGGACAATGCCACTGCCAGCCTAGCTTCCCTTGGCAAGAGTCCCACAACTGAAGGCCCTGTTGCATGCGCATGCCAGCCTGGCCTTCTGAGGCGTTGGTATGTGCAACTGGGCCTCCCTTGGAGAGCTTACATTTTGGGACGAGGCTGCCTTTCAGAAATCTGTACCTGAAGTGGTTTAATTAAAAGCAATTCCTTCATAGAATCATAGAGTTGGAAGAGACTGCAAGGGCCATCCAGTCCAACCCCATTCTGCCATGCAGGAACTCTCAGTCAAAGCATCCCCGACAGATGGCCATCCAGCCTCTGCTTAAAGACCTCCAAGGAAGGAGACTCCACTACACTCCTTGCCCAAAGGGCCTTGTCCAAAATGCTTCCTTGAGGCGTTGATTCCATCGCCTGCTGCAGCCTTTATGAGCTTGGCATTCCTCCACCGGAACTACAGCCTATTTAGCCCCTTGATTTCTTTGGAGGGAAGCCTGACCAGCTGGGCCTGGACTCAGACCCCATTATGGCCATTCTTCAGAATGCTTGAGAGTTCTTTGGGGGAAATGTTCTGAATTACCCAGGGCTTTTACCGCAGCATGTGCAGAACCTTCCCTGTGCATGGGGCTGGGTGGAAGGAGATAGTCCCTTTGGTGGGTGACGGGGCCTGGAAAGCCCTGGAAAGGATCCTAACCTTCAGGCTGTGCTTCAACAGAGGGTGATCCAGCACAATGCCTTGGAGGACCGCTCCATCTCAGACAAGCAGCAGTGGGACGCGGCCATCCAGTTCATGGAGGAGACGCTGCAGAGTCGCCTGAAGGACAGTGAGTGCCTTCCCTCCCTTAGCCCCCTCCATTCTGCCCCACACCTTTGAAAGCCCCTCTGCCACTGAGCTGCCTCTGGTGAGCTCCACACTGGCCGCCTTCCCTTGCGCTCGGTCCAGGAGCATTCTGCAATGGTTCTCTGTCTTCCATCGCTGGGGAGAGGGAGAGGGACAGAGAGAGCAAACCCCTTTGCTGTGCTGTGTTTTTGTCCTGGAGGTTTCCTTTCTGGCTTGTCTCAGCTTTTCCTCTCTGTCTCTCCAGCTGAATCGGTCATTGAGGACATGGTGGGCCCAGACTGGAAGAAAAGGTGGCTCTACTGGGTGAGGCGCACCAAAGAGCAGGTAAAAGAGACGCAGGGATGTGTTGCTGGAAACTGACCCCCCTCCTCCTCCATGGGTCCGTCCAGACTTTGCTTTAGCAGCCAGTGACAGTAGGGAACAAAGTAAACCAGGAATTGCACCTCTTTTGTCTCAGACCATCCGCAACGAGACCAAGAATGAGCTTGAGAAGATGATGAAGTGCAACGAGGAGCACCCGGCCTACCTGGCCAGCGACGAGGTCACCACCGTCCGGAAGAACCTGGAGGCCAGAGGAGTGGCAGTCGACCCGTGCCTGGTAAGCGGCCACTGGCAGGACACCTGCCGAGTCTGGCTTTGGAGTGGATCCAGACCGTTCATCCAGTCATGTGTTTGCAGGCTACCAGGTTGTTGTGGTTGTTGTTGGAGGATGGTTTAAAGCCGGAGGGGGGCAGGGTGAGGTTTTGGGGGGCGAGGGAGGGGTTAGTCGTCCCTGAGCACTGGGATCACCATTCAAGAAATCCCCTTGAAGTCTCTTCCTCCCACCTGCAAGTGGCCAGCAGAGGCTTTAAAAATAAATTGGGTTGAGGAAGAGTGTGTGTGTAAGTGTAAGGGGGGGGGTGCAGTATGAAAAGGGTTGTGTGTGGAAAAGACTGTTACCACAAAACGAGGAAGAGGAGGAGGAGGAGGAGGTTAACTTTATTTATATCCCACCTTTTCCCCAAAAGCAGGACTTCATAGAATCATAGAATGGTAGAGTTGGAAGAGACCACAAGGGCCCTGATCCAGTCCAACCCCCTTCTTCTGCCATGCAGGAAATCCAAATCAAAGCATCCCTGACAGATGGCCATCCAGCCTCTGTTTAAAGACCTCCAGGGAAGGAGACTCTATCACCCTCCGAGGAAGGAGTGCATTCCACTGTCGAACAGCCCTTACTCTCAGGAAGTTTCTCCTAATGTTCAGGTGGAATCTCTTTTCCTGCAGCTTGCATCCATTGCTCCATTGGGTCCTGTTTTCTGGAGCAGCAGAAAACAAGCTTGCTCCCTCTTCAACATGACATCCTTTCAATAATTTAAACAGGGCTCCCCTATCACCTCTTAACCTTCTCTTCTCCAGGCTGAACTTCCCCAGCAGTTCCCTCAGTTGCTCCTCATAGGGCTTCATGGTTTCCAGACTCTTCACCATTTTTGTCGCCCTCCTTTGGACACATGGCTCCAGTTTCTCAATGTCCTTTCTGAATTGTGGTGCCCAGAACTGGACACAATATTCCAGGTGGGGCCTGACCAGAGCAGAATACAGTGGCACTATTACTTCTCTTCATCTAGACACTATACTTCTATTGATGCAGCCTGAAATTGCATTGGCCTTTTTAGCTGCCGCATCACACTGTTGTCTCATGTTCAACTTGTGGTCTACTTGGACTCCCAGATCCCTTTCACACGTAGTTTCATTCAGCAATGTGTCCCCCATCATCCTATATCTGTGCATTTTATTTTTCCGCCCTAAGTGCAGTACCTTACATTTCTCTGTGTTGAATTTCATTTTGTTAGCCTTGGCCCAGCTTTCTAGTCTATTCAGGTCATTTTGAATCTTGATCCTGTCCTCTGGAGTATTAGCTATTCCTCCTAATTTGGTGTCATCTGCAAATTTGATAAGTATGCTCCCAATTCTGTCATCCAGGTCATTGATAAAGATGTTGAATAGCCCTGGGCCCAGGACAGAGCCCCACTGGACACCCCACTGGTCACTTCTCTCCAGGATGAAAAGGAGCCATTGTTGAGCATCCTTTGGGTTCGGCCGGTCAACCAATTACAGATCCATGTAACAGTTCCTTTGTCTAGCCCATATTTTACAAGCTTGTTTGCAAGAATGTCATGGGGAACCTTGTCAAAGGCCTTAGTGAAATCAAGATATACTATATCCACAGCATTCCCTTCATCTATCAATCTGGTCATTTTATCAAAGGAAGAGATTAGGTTTGTCTGGCATGACTTCTTTCTCTGAAACCCATGTTGACTTTTTGTGATGATGGCATTGCCTTCTAGATCTTCACAGACTCTCTGTTTAATGATCTGCTCCAGAATCTTTCCTGGGATTGATGTCAGACTAACTGGACGATAATTGTTGGGATCCTCTTTTTTCCCCTTTTTGAAGATGGGGACAACGTTTGCCCTCCTCCAGTCGGCTGGGATGTCTCCTCTTCTCCAGGAGTCCTCAAAGACTATTATTGCCAATGGCTCCGATATGACATTTGCCAGTTCTTTTAATACCCTTGGATGTAGTTCATCTGGTCCCGGAGACTTAAATTCATTTAGATTAATAAGGTGTTCCTCTACTATCTCTTTACTTATTCTGTGCTGAAATGCCCCTATCCTGTCCTCTGCTCCATTATCCTCAGGTTGAGCCCCTTTTCCTTTTCTGAGAAGACGGAGGCAAAGAAGGTCTTGAGTAACTCTGCCTTTTCTCTGTCTTCTCTTAGCATTTTGCCATTTTCTCCATTCACTGAACCTACCGTTTCCTTCTTCTTCCTTTTGCTGCGGACATATCCAAAAAAGCCCTTTTTATTGTTCTTAACCTCTCTAGCAATCCTGAGTTCATTCTGCGCTTGAGCTTTTCTGACTTTACCCTACAAATGCCTGCTATTTCTTTGAATTCCTCTTTGGTGATTTCCCCCTTTTTCCATTTCTTAGACATCTTCCGTTTCAAACTCAGCTCCATTGAAAGTTCCTTAGTCTTCCATCCTGGTTTCTTGAGACGTCTCCCGTTTTTCTTTCTCACTGGAACTGTTTGAAATTGTGCCTTCAGTATCTCCCTTTTGAGAAAGTCCCATCCGTCCTGAACTCCTTTATCTTTTAGTATTTCTGACCATGGAATCGCCCTCAATACTTCTCTAAGTTTACTGAAATCCGCTCTCCTAAAGTCTGACTCTGCCTGGCTTCTCCTTTCCACTGTATTACAAACTCCAGGAGAACATGGTCACTTCCACCTAAGGATCCCACCACTTGCACCCCATTAACCAAGTCATCCTTGTTGGTTAGGATCAGATCTACCTTCCACCTTTTGGACCATGAAATAGTCTTCCAGGCAAGTGAGGAATTTGCTAGGCTTTGAGGATTTTGCTGAGTTTGACTTCCAGCAAATATCAGGGTAGTTGAAGTCGCCCATCACTACTAGATCTCTCTTTTCTGACTGTGGTCATCTGTTCTAGGAAGGCATCATCCGATTCCTCAGTCTGACTTGGGGGTCTTTAAGCAGCTTGCACATGAAAACAAATACAAAACAAGAGTACATCACCCTGTTTGGTGGCCTTTCTCGAAAAACATCCCATTCTCTGTCAGAATAATAATAATAATAATAATAATAATAATAATAATAATAATAATAATAATAATAATACACCTTTGGGCCTGTCAGTGGAGGATTGCCAAAGGAAGTGTGCTCCAAGTCCTGCCTGTGCTGAGTTGCTGTGTGCTACTTTGAGGAAATTTGTGGCTGCAGCGCTGTGTGCGAGTGAGTGGTTTGACTGTGTCTTCCTGCGTGGCAGGAGCTTGGGCTGGGTGCCCTTGGGATCTCTTCCATCTCTGAGATCCAGTGATTCCTCTTTCCAGCATGAAGCGTTTGAGCAGGCTGACCAGGGGGCCTCTTTTTCCATGATATGTCCTACATTTCGACCTTCTGTCCAGCAGAAACTCCAAACTGTCCCCCCTTTTGAGTGCGACTAAGAAGCACAAATTTACATTTTTATGAGTCTGTATTTAGCTTTTATTTGCTAATGTCCTACATTCTTCTTGGAATGCCCTCCATTTTGTAGTGCCTTATCCTCCTTGGTGTTTGTCTCCCTGAGTTTGAGGCAACTTGCCTTGGAATGGATTGTGTTGGCATTGTTACCACCTGATGCTCACAACAGACCCAGCACTATGAAGGCACAGAGTATTTTTGTTGCCCAGCCTCCCTGACTGTCCTCCGTGGGGCAGCTTTTGCCTTCGCCTGTCTTCATGGGGCGCCTGCCGGTGTGGGTCCTATGGGATAAGAATAATAATATGGGAGGACCTCCTGTCGGTTCAGGGGATGCGGTGTAGGACACAGCCTCAGGCCCTGGCTCTTGGGGCTTCCCTAACCCTCCCTGCAGATCCCTGCTGCAGTTTCCCTGGTGCCTGGTTGCCCACCCTCAGGCCTGACCCTGCTTAGGCTCTGTGGAAGGAGGAAAGCGTGCCGGTTTGTGGCTGTCAGGTGGCAACCGTTAGGTAGACCTTTTGGGGCCAAAAGAAAGAGAGCACCGGTGACCATTGAGTCTCTTTTCTTGTAGCTTGCATCCATTGCTTCATTGTGTCTTACTCTCCAGAGCAGCAGAAAACAAGCTTGCTCCATCCTGAATGTGACATCCATTCACATATTAAAACTGTCTCTTCTCTAGGCTAAACATCCCCAGCTCTCTCCGTCTCTCCTCATAGGGCTTCATAGGGTTTCCAGACATTGCTGCTGTGGAAGCCTTGATCCGTAGGAGCAAAGGGCACTGCTGCCCTTATTCCCAGCCAGCCTTCTGCAACCTGGGAAGACAGAGTGGCTGGTTCTTCTGGGCCAAGCCCAACATGGAGGCTCTTTGGCAGTGGAGCCCTCTGGACTCAGGCCAACAGCAACCAGGCGTTTCTCTTTCCCCCTCTCTCCCAGATTAAAGACACCTGGCACCAGGTTTACAGGCGGCATTTCTTGAAGGTGGCCCTGGGCCACTGCAACCTCTGCCGGCGGGGCTTTTATTACTACCAGAGGCATTTCGTGGACGCTGAGGTGAGTGAATGAGTTGAGAGGAGCGCTTGGCAATGGCTGGGTCCCTGTCTGGGCAGAAGAGGGGCTGTGCTCTCTGTGCATAGCAACCAAGGCGAGTATGCACACTGTGCGCGGGCAAGGGAGAGTGGCGTGGCCATGCGCTGCCACCAGGGGGCACTCTTGGGATGAGCCTGGCCTCTTCCTTAGTGGATTTGGGGGGGGGGGGGGGGCAGCAACTCCTCTCCACAAAAACTGGTGCGTCTCCAGCTTCCCACTTGCTCTGCCCTGAAAGAACAGGGAATTCAAGAAGCAGGCAGTTACACAAAGCGTTGTTAATTTCAAAAGATATTAAAAGACATGTTTACAGTTTCCAGTAAAGTGTGATGCCAGGAGCTGTGGGCTCTAATTCAGAGGAAGGGACTGACAAAACTACCCTTGAAGATTCCTGGCTTAAGAAATCTCTCTGTAATTCATAGGGCTGCCAGAAATTGACAGGCGACTTGGGGGCACAGGCACACACACCCCAGATCTTGGGAGCAGGGCCAGCCCTGGCTAGTACCTGGATGGGAGACCGCCAAGAAATCCCAGGCGCTGGAGGCTGTATTTCAGAGAAAGGAACTGGCAAAACCACCTCTGGACATTCCTACCAAATTCATGGGTCACCATAAACCTTAAGGAACACACATACACAAGGTAGCATGGGGCCTAAATACACTGAAGGCACCAGATCTTGTCTGAAGCTAAGCAGGGTACTTGGAAGGAAGACCACCAAAGAGTCCCAGGTGCCATAGGCTGCTTTTCAGAGGAAGGAACTGGCAAAGCCACCTCTGGTTTCCTTGCCTGAGAACCCCTGGGAAATCACCGGGGCCGCCTTGAGTCAACAAGAGATTAGAAAGCACATACAGTACATACGCGGCCTCTCCTGCGCAGCCAGCCAGATGCTGGGAAGGCCTTCCTGACCGAAAAGCTCACAGCGAAGTCCGTTAAGGGAGAGACGTTAAAGGATGCAGATCTGTCTTGGCCCTCGCCGTGCCTTCAGCCCTTTATGGCCAGCCTCTCTGCTCCCACCGCAGCCTTTCCTGGCGGCCAACCGAGTGGAAGCGAGGGCTCCAGGCGTTTCTGGTTTAGGCGTCCCTCGCGACAGCCACAGGCGCATCGGGTGCTCTGCGTGTTAGGCTTTGCTGACCCTTTGGTAAAACAACTGAATTTCCAGACAGCTTTGCTGTCATTGTGGGTGAAGCAGGATCTGTTGCATTTAATGCCATTTCAGAATGGTAAATAGTACTGTATGTTGCATTTTGCAATGGATACTGCTAGTTTCAAGCACTTTGGCTGGTGACAAATGGGAAGCCCATTCTCTCTCCTAGTTGAAAGCAAAAGGGCCACAGGATTTGGGGGCCCTGGCAGACGTTGCCAGCTGTTGCACCTCAAACCTGAGACTGCCTGCCCTCTGGTTGCAAGGGGCCAAGCACATCAGGGCACCCACCGCTCTGGACCCTTTGCAGGGCGACAGGATGCTGCTTGGAGACGGAGGAGGAGGAGGCCATCCATGGCTGTTGCACATAAGGGCCAAAAGACTTGTTTGTTGTGGCTGGCATCTGATAGTTGCAAAGGCTTTTTTCACTCTTCAGTTGGAGGCTTTTGTTTAAAACTGAATGTGTTTATGGAGTATTACATTGAGAGACTGAAGAAAGGCATTTTAAAGCATCTTGAGTGGCATGTGTAAAAATGGACCTCACTGTGTGTTCAGTCCTGACTTACTATTATTTGTTGGTTTCAGCTGGAATGCAACGATGTGGTCCTCTTCTGGCGTATTCAGCGCATGCTGTCCATCACGGCCAACACACTGAGGCAGCAGCTGACCAACACGGAAGGTGAGGGCCGCTGTCCCTTGGGGGCCCTGGTCCCCATCCCTGCCCCTCAGACCTCTCCTTCCTTAGACTCTGGGGCCAGAAGTGGTCACCCTCCATTGACTTTGCTGCAACTTGGCTTTGCATTTGCGTTCGTACCACACAACACACTCAGCGTTGCGAAGGCACAAAATATTTTTGTTGTGGTACAAAGGTCAAGACAAAGTGGGACTTGGTGGTGTGGACATTCACACACACACACACACACACACACCCCGAGTCAGCGTCTGGCAAAAGCACCTTCTTCCGCCATAATGGGTTTTTTTCTCCTGCAGAACGTAGAAATAGTTCTCTCTCTTTCCTTCAGTGCGGCGCCTAGAAAAGAATGTGAAAGAAGTGCTGGAAGATTTTGCGGAGGACTGTGAGAAGAAAATGAAGTTACTAACGGGAAAAAGAGTTCAACTGGCTGAGGACCTCAGTGAGTCTTTTTCTCGATCAGTCTCTTTCTCTGTCCGTCTTGTCTGTCTGTCTAGTAAAAACCACTTGGCCTGCAAGACCTGGCCTCTCACTTTTCAGGATTCTGCCCATAGAGTCGGAAGAGGCCCCAAGAAGGGCCCTGGTCCAGTCCAACCCCCTTCTTCTGCCATGCAGGAACGCTCCATCAAAGCACCTCCATTGACAGATGGCCATCCAGCCTCTGCTTAAAGACAGCCTCCAAGGAAGGAGACTCCACCAAAATCTCCAAGGAAGGCACGTGTTCCTCTGTCAAACAGCCCTTACTCTCAGGAGGTTCCTCCTAATGTTCAGGTGGAACCTCTTTTCCTGGATCTTGCATCCATTGCTCTGGGTCCTAGTTTCTGGAGCAGCAGAAAACAAGCTTGCTCTCTCCTCAATATGACATCCCTTCAAGTACTTAAACAGGGCTATTATGTCATCCCTTAACCTTCTCTTCTCCAGGCTAAACATCCCCAGCAATTCCCTAAGTCTCTCCTCGTAGGTTGTCTGTGTGTGTGTTGATTTTATTTCTTTAATGGTGCTTGTTTTATTAGACAGAGGCTTTAAAAACCAAGTGGGTGTTGAGTATTAACTTAATCCATCTTGGTTAGGTTGCTTTCCTGTGTTTGGCTCAAGGAATTGATTTGGCTGCCACTTTGAGGAAAGCTTTAGGATGTGTGACCCTTTTGCTGTTTCTTCATGAATACACTAGAGTGGTGCTCCCCAGACGTTTCGGGGGCATCATGGCTCCACTGATGGAGCCAGCCTTTTGGGAAGCTTTTACGCAGCAGGCCTTTGGTTGCCCAGCGTCCCTCTTCAGGCTGGAAAGAGGGTCGGAGTATTCTTCTGTGTGTCCCAGACCTTATGTTGACAGCGCAGAAACGGCCATCTTGGGGCTGGCTTGTATTCCGGCTGCTGGGCTTTGGAGCATTTCTGCTCTGGGCTTTCTCCCTCAGCGGAAGGGCTGTTCATGCATGGCAGTCAGTCTTGGTTTTCCATGCAGTGAACAGAGACCAGGTGCGCAGGGGCTGCTGCCCCTTTCCTGGCTGAGTCCCAGGTGCCTCTATCCATGAGCCTTTCCATGTGGCGCATGCAGCTGGCCGCCATTGGCGATCCTCCTCCCTTCCTCCTCCAATATTTGTGTTTTAATCTCCTGTAAGCATTTCCCGGTCAACAAAGCCTCTCTCTTGCCAGGGCTTGCTTGCGGCCGGATGCGGCTTGCCCTGTTGCTAAGGGGACTTTGATGTTTAATGCCGAAGCCGACCGACTGACCGCTGTGTGGCTGAAAGGGCTTCTCCACCTTCCCTTGCGCCCTGTATGCGCTCTCTCCTCTTGAGAGGCTGCCCTGGAGCCGCCAAGCGCGCCGTTCTAGCGTACTGCGCTCCTTTGTCCCCGGCTTCTTCCTTCTTCCTCTGGAGATTTATTTTGGGGGGTTGGTTCAGGAGGTGCGTTCTTTTGAGTTGATTTCCCCCTTTTGCTGCGATTGCAGTTAATGAAGCCTTGCATCACTTGCTTGTAAAGGAACAGAAATTGCCTTGCTTTAAAAAAACAAATCCATCAGATGTTTTATGAACACATGAAAACAGAAAATATGATTCTGTTAGAAATATAGTTTGGAACTAAATAGCTTCAGTATTAATATTCTTGGTCTGGGATCAAGTATGACATTTTATGGCCCCAGAACGTCTGAAAAAGGCATGGACCAAGAGGTTGTGAGCCAAAATATTTGTCTGTAATACTTGCAGCTGGTGATGTTTGTCCAGGAATTGGTTTTAATGCGTCCCTCCTGCTGAGCTCTGGGTTAATCCTGGCTCTGGGAGGCCAGACAGCCCTCCCAGCTTCAGAAAGGTGCTTGGTTCGAGACGCGCTGCCTGTCCTTTCCTGGGGAGTGAATTCAAGAATGCGTCTCTCCATGACTGAGGAACAAACTAAAGTTGCAATTGCATTCAACTTGCAGTTTAAGAATAACATCATTTTATTGGCAGCTGTTCATTGTCAGACCAGCATCCAGCGGCAGTGGCTTCTTTCTAGTCACTGTATTTTATAATGTAAGACATGCCATCCAGAAACAAATCCATCCATTAATGTAAGTTCTGCCAAAACAGCTTGCTCTTAAAGAACAATTATTATTTAAGCTAGTGGCAATAACGCCTGAGCTGCATTTTGCTACTTAATTTTCTGATTAGTCCTGTATTAGTGCACACCTTCATATTAATACAAAAATGCCAGGTTCAAATTAAAAGGGTTTATTTCCTGGGAGCAAGTACCGTTTTCAGAGGGGAGGGAAGAAGGGAAGAAGGGAAGAGACCAGCTTCTGCCGATCCCAGCCTGAAGCAGCCCCTCTCCATGGAAAAGTAATTCCCAAAGTACATTGTGTTTGTAAGGAGACCCTTGGCTGTCTATCACAGGGTTTGCTGCCTAGTCTTGCATACATCTCCACTTTGGGAGGCAGTTGGGGCTGTTCTGGACGCTCTTGGAAGTCTTAAAAACCAGCCGCTCTGGAACCCCCCCCCCCAAAAAAAAACAACAACAACAACCCTGGAACCTGTTGAACTTGTCCTGGTTTTGTCTGGAGTCCTGAGATGTTTCCAGTCCTGGGGATTCTGACTAAGCGGAAGGAAAAAGGTTGGCAGCATGAGCTTTGTAGACTTCAGCCTTCTTCCTTTGCATCTAAAAACATGCATCTGAGGAAGTAGGCTGAAGCCTACAAAAGCTCATGCTGCCAACTTCTTTCTTTCACTTATTCTCAAAAGTGCTACAAGAGGCCTTTGCATTCTGATTTGTCAAAGTTATATTAAAAACACAAAGTTAAAAGAGTCTGAAACTCATTTAAAACGTAATAAAAGAGATGAAAGTGGAGCAGACTCCTTCCTTAAAAGCCAGAGGAAGGCCTTCTGCAGCAGCCAGCAATTCTGTGGGAATAAGGAGAGGGGCATTCTGGCCGTACGCTTTTGCATTTTTGATCGATCTATAAGCGTTTCCCTGTATTTGTTCTAATTTTTGGTGAGCGCCTTGAGCTCTAGTTTTGGGGGAAAGTGATTTATTTAATAAGAACAAAATTGATAAAACTGCCTGGATAATGAGATTAGTGTGGATTCATGGAATCTGAATCACTGAGAGTCCAAAATTCCTCTGGTAGACCCTGGAACAAGAGACCGTTCCTGTTTTAGCAGCCAAACCATCCTCTTCACCCTCATCTGCGCCACCACCTTTCTCCAACGCTGCATGGCAACTTTGTGTTGACGCAGACTCGAATCAGTCCAGACTGTGCTGCCCTTCAGGGCTGTGGCGTGGGGGAATCAGGGCGTGGCACGAGAGCCTTTTGCAAGTGGACAAAACGAGGGCTGGAGTCGGGACGCTGCCCAGTGGACAGCGCCACGCTCAGGCAAGACTCTTGGCTGACTTGCATTCGCTCCAGCCGCAAGGCAGATCTTCTCCTTGTCCCCCAGCTGCTCACTCTGTTTCAGGGCTTTGTGAAGCATTCCTTCCTTTCATTGCCAGCCTATTCTCCATGGCCCTGGACTCTTGTGGAGGTGGTTTGTCAATAGTTGTTGCTGCTGCTGCTGCTGCTGCTGTGCCTGTGTGCCTTCAGGTCGTTTCCAGCCAAGCTTTCTTGGCAAGATGTGTCCAGAGGAAGTTTGCCATGGCCTTCTTCCCCTGATGAGGCCGAGAGAGTGTGACTTCTTGCCCAGAGTCACTCAGTGGGTTGCATGGCTGAGCAGGGAATCAAACCTAGCATTCGAGATTTGGAGTCCAACACTCAAAGCCACATGCTACTGGCTCATACATTAATTACCCAAATAAAACTAGGGATGCCGTGGCCAAAATACCCCTGGCATTTACAGTTGGCACAGTGTTTTGTGGGATTTTGGGGGCTCTGTGGCCATGTTCTAGAAGAGCTTGTTCCTGACGTTTTGCCGCATCTGTGGCTTTGGCATCTTGGATGGAAGAGAGTGGGGTATATATCTGCTGTTGGTTGGGAGGAGTGATCTCCATGTTAGTCCTTGTTCGGTTTTGAATGGCAAAGCCTCAGGCTGGGAGGAGATGCAAGGAGGGTGTGTCTGTTTTAGGAGATCCATTGTCTGCTGGGACACCCCCCCCCCCCCAAATGACCCTCACTGGTTTTCATTTGCATTTTGCGGGTCTTGATTTTGGTGTTTTTCAGGGCTGGGAGCCCACTTGTCACTTTCCTGTTGAAGTTGCCCAGTGTTTGTGGATGTCATTCTGACCTGATAGTTTTTGGCACGGTCCAGGATTTCAGTGTTTTCAAATAGCTTTTGAAATAGACCCAAATCCTCCCACCTTTGAGGACTCACTGTGAAAAAGAAGTTGCAGCATACGCTTTGTAGACTTGGTCCACTTCCACGGTGCATGCTTATGCTATAAGTTAGTCTCAAAGGTACTACAAGATTTCTTTGTATGCGATGCCACACAAGTTTTGCATTTCTATGGCGATTGGTACAGTCTGATTATAAAGGTCCTTCTTGGGCACCAGTTCACTCCATGCATCTGAAGAAGGAGCCATGTCTATGAAAGCTTTTGCTGCAACTTCTTTGCTCAGTTAGTCTCAAAGGTGTTCCAGATCCCTTTGCACACTGGTTTTCCAGACAACTGGTGATGTCTCGAATTCCCATCAAAATTGTGTTGTGTGTGTGGTGTTTGCAAGCCTTTTCCGCTTCAGAGGAGAGCTGCTCGTAAATCCGAACTAGCCAGACATTCAGGAATTCCCGCCTGACCCACTTCGTCATGCCCAGCAGTTTGGGGTTTGGAAGAACTGGAGGCGGACCAGGCGGTCCCCAAACCCTCTTCCCTGCAGCCTTTCTTTTCCCAAGGGCTTCTTGACTAGGAGGCAGGCAGGCAGGGAACGAAGGAAGGAAGGAGTGTCAGGGATGATGGGAGTTGTAGCTCTTCACCTCTGGCTCGAACTCACCACCTTGTTACGCACCGCGCTGACCAGTTTTGGCCGGTGTTAAAGCTTTGCTCAAAGCAGCAGAGTTACAGAGAATGAGGCTGAAGACCCTGACAAACTCTCCTGCCTTCTCACTTGCTTTTGCTCCACAGAAGTTCACCCTTCTTCTTCAGGATCCAGCTGGCTCTTGTAGCTTCACCCAAGACACCAGACAACTCAGTAGTCTTTATAAAAGATCTACTTTATTCTACTATATACAGCTCCAAACTCCAACCCACACAACCACTCCTCATCTACTACTCATCCACTACACCCACACAATACATTGGGATGTCATAGTCCATTATTATAGTCAATGCATGGTACCACCCACTGTTGTCTGTTTCCACCCAGGGGTGTGTATAACCATTCCCATTGGTTCTCTTGGTTCATCCCATAATTAATGATTTCATCATCTCAGCGACCACTTCACAATTCTCAGGTGTGTTCAATTATCCACTTTACATTTCTGTCCTTGGCATTTAGGGCTTGTTAATTCCATTACCTTATACACCTGTGTGGTTCCTGATTGCTTCTGCTGAGTCACCTGACTCTCACATACATGTTTTATTTCTTTCACTGTATATCCCATGTTGCTTTTCCTTAACAAGGACCTTTTGCTATTATTATTATTATTATTATTATTATTAACCTTTATTATTGAAGCGCTGTACATTTAACAGCGTGTACATACAATCTTTTTAGTTAGACGGATCCCTGCCCTCGGGCCTACAATCTAAAAAAAAGACACGACACAGAAGGGGAAGAAGGAGAGTGGGAGTGGTGGAGGGGAAAAGGGTAGAGGTCAGAGTTCCTCTGATGCCTCCGAGGTCTGAAAGGAGAGGGACTGGAGGGAGGGCTTGCTTCATATGGAAGGTTAATCATGCTTCCAGGAAATACATTACTCTAAGTAGGATAATGCATATCAGTACATACGCATACAGGAAATGGATCATAAACAGACACAAATGAAACAAATAGCAAGCGACAATTATGCATGCCTGGAGGCTTCTTGAACAGGATGGTTTTCATCCGTTTTGCAGCTGGTTCAGAAGTGATAGGCTCTTGTGTCTCCGGAGAGGAAGAGAAGAAGGTTCAGGAATGAGGTGCAGCGAGTGAAAAAGGGGCGATCTGGGATGGGCAGCAGGAATCCATGGGCTGAGACAGTACCTTGACCCAGAACGGAGAGGAACACGGAGTGGGAAGTTAGGGGAAGCGGTCTGATAAGTCAGGAAGGGCAGTCCATGGAGGCTTTAATGTGACAGCAGGAGCCTTATTACTGATGCAGAAAAGAAAGGGGAGGGGGAGCAGTGAAGGGGATTTGCCAGACAGGAGAGAATGCGTCAGAGCGGTGGTGGAAGTGATAATGCTGCAGCTGATGCTGGACAGAGATTAAAGGACGGAGGTGAGAAAGAGGAAGCCCAGCCAGGAGGACGATTACAGGAATCAAGTCGTGAGATCCTAGGGCATGGACCAGGATCTTGGCAGTAGAGGTGGAGAGATATGGTCGTTTGGCAATCTACAAGCCTTGGCTGTGGTCTGTGATCTGAGGAACACGACAGAGAAGGTCAACGATGAAACCAAGACTAAGGGCTTGCTGGCTGGTTGTTGAATAGAAATGTTGTCCACAGAGACAGAAAAGGAGTGTGAAGGGTGGGCTTAGGAGGAAGACAAGAAGCTCCGTCTTGGACATGTTGAGCTTCAAAACGCCGATGGCGCATCCACTGCAAGACAGCTGTAAGGCAAGAAAAGACTGCTGTTCAGCCTTGGAGAAAGGTCAGGGGCAGAAAGATACGCTGGGTGTCATCGGCATAGAGATGGTAGGAAAACCAAAAGAGTAATGAGTTTCCTAAGACAGTGGAGAGAGAAAACAGAAGGGACCCGAACAGAGCCCTGGGACTCCAACAGAGAAGGGAACAGGAGAAGAGTCTGACCCCCTGCAACCACTGCAAAAGATCTGCCACAAGTAAGATCTAACCAGTTGAGACAGAGTCTGAGAACCCAAGGTCAGAGAGTAGTCAACTAGAAGACAGTGACAACGGTGTCAAGGCTGCAGACAGATCAGAAGGATGGAACAGAGTAAAGGCCATTAGCCTTGGCCTGTAAAAGGTCATTGGAGATCTTAGTGAGGGCTGTCTCTGTGGAATGCTTTGGGCGGAACCAGACTGAAAGGGATCAGATGGAGTTGGTTTCAAGAACTCAGACAGTGAGAATAACAACCCGTTCCAAAACCTTGAAAGAAAGGAAGAGGAGAAGAGAAATCGGACGTTAGCTAGAGAAAGAGGAGGGGTCAAGAGAAGGAAATGAGAGCATGTTTGAAGTCCGAGGGAAGGAGCTGTGTAGAGAGAGAGAGAGGAGAGATGAGAATGGAGAAGCGAGGGCAGAAAAGAGGGAGCTATAGAATAAGAAGACGCGTAGGAATTGGATCAAGAGGACAGGTTGCAGGTTTGGAAGAGTTCAGAAGTGAAGAGAGTTCATCCAAGAAGCAGGAGAAAGACAGAAAATTTGTTAGGCGAAGGCGATAGAAGATTAAGAGCAGAAGAAGAATCAGGAGGAATATCTCAGAGAAATGGTGTAATCTTAGAGAGATGAATAGTTAGCAAAGTCATTAGGAGAGAAAGATGAAAGACAGGAGGAGGGAGGTTTAAGCAAGGTTGAAGGTGGGAGAACAAAACACTGGGGCACCTTCATTGGCGAGATCAATGATTTGTCATAATTCTGTTTGCCATAGAGAGGGAGCGTGAGAAGGAGAAAGAGCTAATTTGAAATGGATAAAATCAGCCCACTCTTTGGACTTCTCCAAAGACGTTCGGCCGCTTAGAGCAGGACGGAGAAACTTAATGTTGGGGGTAAGCCAGGGCTGAGGCCTAGTCTTAGAGGAAGAAGTGCGGACAGAGACAGGGGCAAAGCGCGTCAAGGTCGAGGAAAAGTGGAGTTAAATAAAGACATGGCTGAGTCAGCAGAATCCCTGAGAAGTTTAGGGAAGAGAGAGATGAATCCAGGGTCAGAAGATGTTAGAGTCAAGACTGAAGATTAGAAGGGGTTCTGCGGGACTGGGAGGCTCTTTTGGACAGGCAATGTGCTTTATTTAACATCTCATGGCTCTTTATATATCATAGGTCTTTTGGGATGGTGTACTAGCAAATCAGTATAAGCCAGTAAAAATCATTTGAACAATAAAAATATTTAAACAATTTCGAATAAATGCAGTTTAAATCTGTGTATACTTTTAGGAAAAAAAGAAACCAGGTTCTTATACACGGATTTTTTTATACACGGTTTGAAAATGTTCCAAAAAAGTATAAAATTCCAAATATCAAACCTTGACTATCAATTTTTTAATAAGGGACACATTTTGCTGCGTTCATTTATTTAATGGACTTGATTTTGTGATCCACGGAGGGGGGTCTTGGGACCAAACCCAGCGGATAACAGGGCCCACCGCTGTGTGGTGTGTGTGTGTGTGTGTGTGGTGTGTGTGTGTGGGAAAGGGGCTACTTCAGGTGTGGGGGGTCCCAAACCATTTGTGATTTTTGAACATCCTCCATCAACGCTGTGATGATTGATTAGTGAGGCATGTATTGGCAGCCAGGTTTTGGGCTTGGTTCAGATGGTTCCTCTCTGAATCTGCCTTGGGGTTAGCTCAGTTCCCCAGATAGCCATGTTTGGGCAGTGGTTCCACCTTTGGTCCTCCAGATGTTTTGACTCCAACTGCCATAATTCCTGACTATTGACCAAGTTGTCTGGAGTTTCTGGGACCTGAAGTCCAAAATGAATGGGGACCAAAGATTGGGGACCCCTGGCCAGACCCCCTCGCAAGCGGCAGCAAGAGGGCTGGAGCCATTGTTTCCCAGAACGCTTAGTGCCTTTCCCCTGAGGTCCGATGGAAGGGCAGGCCTGTGCTTTGCAGGCCAGAGGTCCGTTCCATGGTCTCCGCTGACGCCATGCTGTATAACCTTCTGGAAGAAGCAGCCATCACGAGTTGGAGGTAGACTTGCACAGTGGTGTGATACACACCTATTGTAAAATGCGATATTTTTGTGGGTTCTCGGAGCTGTTGCCACATAAAATAACCTTGCAAGGGTGGTGTGTCCAGTGCACAGCCCTGGGCCTGGTGGCCTGCTGCTGCTGCTGCTCTGCTGTCGATGGTGCTGTGCCGGCCTGTGCTTTGCTCCGTATGGATTGGGAGGGGGTTTTCCTGCTCCTGCAGCTGCCCTTCTCTGCTTTAACTGGGGTCTGAATAGACCTCAGTTAAGCCTGCGCCAGGAGTGGGATGGGCGGCCAGAAGGGCCAGTGCAGTTCCATCGACAGGAGCGTAGCGCCAAGCATTCATGCCAGTCTTTCCTGCTTTGGCTGGAATCACCTGGACTCCTGTGTCCATTTCTGGGCACCTCAGTTCAAGAAGGCTGTTGGCAAGCAGGACTGTGTCCAGAGGAGGGAAACCAAGGTAGTCAAAAGTTGGGAGACCAAGGCTGATGCAGAATGATTTAGGAAGCTGGGTCTGTTTAGCTTGGAGAAAAGAAGACGGAGAGAGCCATCTTTAAATTCCTGAAAGGATGGCATGCAGGTTGTCTTCTGCTGCTCCAGAGACCAGGACATGAGCCATTTGATTCAAATTGCAGGACAGAAGTAAATACCTAAATATTAGGAGGAACTTCTTAAAAGTGAGCCCTGTTTGGCAGTGGAAGAGAATGTCTGGTGGACCCTCCTCCTTTGGAGGCTCTTCAGCGGCGTCCGGATGGGCATCTCTTGGAAGAGCTTTACTTGTGGAGTCTTGCTAGTTGGGGGCTTGGACTCTGTGGCCCTTGGGGTCCCTTCTAACTCCACGGCTCTTACTTATTTATTTATTTAGGTATTTCTATCCCGCCCTTCAGCCCTAAAGGCTCTCAGGGCGGCTTACAATTGTTGTTTATAATCAGACAGTTCCCTGACCTCAGGCTTACAATCTAAAAGACACGAAACAAAAGGAGAAGGGAATGGTGGAGGGAAAGGGGATGAGGTCCAGTGGTTCTCCTCTCCCTCTGAGGCCTGGACCAAGGCAGATGGATTGGAGGGAGGGCTCTTCCTTCTTCCAGGCTAGTCCTGATGGAGCTAGACCTGCCTGGTGAACTCCCTCTCAGGCCGGCGGATGGCAGTTATGGAGGGCGGAGTCTCCTTGAGGTACTTGAGCTACTGCCCTTCCATGTTGCCCTTCATCTGTCTTTGCTCAGGAGTCTCTTCCTTCACTTTTTCCCCACTCAAGACCTTGACTCCCAAAAGTTACCCGTGTTCTCTGCGAATGATATGTAAACATCTGGTGCAGATTAAAACCTAATGGCTTTCCAGTCGCAGCAGGGCCTTGGGACCCTTCAGTGCGTAGAAGCCCTGGCCAGCAGGACCAATGGAAGAGGATGCTGGATGCTGTGATCCCAGACACCCAGAGAACCCAACTTTGAAGCTGGCTGGGTCTAGAAACGTGGCGCCTCAGCTAAGGGTTGATCCCCAGTTCTTTGGGCACAGTTTTCCACACCTTGGAAAGCCTAGCTTTGGTCTTTAGGGTCGAAACTGGCTCCATCGCGTGCCGTGGGACTCCCAGGGATGCGCTCAGTCCTTGGTGGGAAGCGAGAGGCGTACGGCGAGATGCTTCTCGCTGCTTCAGCTTTTCTTCTCGAGGCTCCCGGAATAGCTTTCCTGGTGATTCATGGGCCCGACTCTCTTGCTGAACTGTTAGAAATCCCATTCAAATGCTTTTCCCCTTTGGCAGCCCTTTGTCCCTCCTGTTCTCCTTGCACTAATGAGCTAATTGTTTAAGAATCCCCTCCAGATTCGTTTGTCTGGCCTTTTGACAGGCCCATCTTTCTGCCCGCTTGAGGCTGGGGATGCTGAGGAACAGCGCCAGCCTTTGTCCCCCGGAAGAAAGGGCCTTTTCCAGCCGCCAGCCCAGCCGTTTCCGTCTTGACCCCCTTTTCTCTCCTGGCTGCCGAAACGCGGGAAACAAGCGGAACCTCCCCAGTGTTTTCTTGACCCATAGACTGTCTTTTCACTTCCCATCTGGTTTTGGGGTCTTAGAGAAACCGAGGGGGCGGCAGGAGGCTTATTATGCCTCTGTCTTTGCAAGTGATCGATGGGGATCGCTCTCTTTAAGGGGCAGCCTGGGTGGTTTCCCTCTTTAGATAAAGCTTCACTGATGCTCTCCTCCTCCTCCTCCTTGAATAGAAAGGAATGTGGTCAAGAAGAAGCTGGCTTAAAAATGTGAAGCATTAATGTAAAATGATGGGTTTTTTAAAAAGAAAATCTGCAGAGCGTGACTCCAACTCATTTCACAAATGGCCCAGGTACCATTTACTTGGATCATGGCCCTTGGTACCTAGTTAGATAGCCAGGCAGGCTGGAAATTAGCTGAAATAGTGGCTGGCATTGTTATTTCCAAGGACATAGCCATGTTAGTCTGGAAAATCAGTATGCAAAGAGATCTTGCAGCATCTTTGAGGCTAACCTTCAGACCTCACCATTGCCTTCAGGCTCACTGGAAATAACATACAAAGGGCACCTCTGAGACTAACTGAAAGAAAGAAGTTGGTAACATGAGCTTTCATAGACTTGAACCTCCTCCTTTCTTTCAAAGATGCTACAAGATCCCTGTGCATGTTATTTCCAGTGGGCCTGAAGCACCTGCAGGTTGCAAGAGTGGAGTTTCCCAGGACTTATAAAATGGAGAAGGGCCAGTAGGTAACATGTGTGAGAGCAGAGCAATGAAACCATGGGCCATGAAGGTGGTGGAGGAGTCTGGATTGATGTCAAGAGAAGGGGAATCTTTGATTAAGGGGAAGGCACTCCGCACCGCAGGAGACAAAACTGTCCTTTTCCTGGGATTCGAACTAGTTGGGGCATCCCTGGGATGGTGGAGTCCCTGCGCTGGGCATCCAGACTTTGCAGGAGGAAGGAAGGGCAGTATGCCAAGGAAACGGCGGTGGTGGTGGTGCTGAGGAGGAAGCCAGCGGCCTGTCCCTCCTGGTGTGCCAGTCCAGGCCTAGCCCAGGAGCCAGGGAAGTTGCCCTTGGAGGGAGCCAGGCTTTGGTGGTCCATTGAGCCAAGTGTTGTCAATGCTGTCTGGCCACAGCAGTGGTCCTCTGGGGATTCCTTCCCAGCCCAAAATGGAGGTCTCCGGTGATGCTCCCTTCTGATGGTTTTCCATATGGGTATTAACCAGGCCTGACCCGTCTTGGTTTGTGAAATCAGGCGAGATCAGAGGTGTCCAGGATGGGGTGTGGGTTATGTCTAGCATCCTGGCCCTGGCTTACAGTAGTGTGGAGCAGCTGTTCTCAGTTGTTTTCTGCAAAGTCTTCAGGAGAGAAATGGCTTCCTGCTCCTGTTCTGCAGGATGTTTGCCAGCTAGTCTGGGAGCCAAGGGACCTAACTGGTGGAACTTGGCGCCTTGAGCTGGGGCTGGATTTCTTTATGGCAGCTGGCGCTGCTACCGCTGCAGAGCTCCTCAAAGGAAGGTGGTGCTGACTCCAGTGGTTTCCTCCCAGGTGGGATGCCTGCCTTTGGCTGCTCTGCCTGGTTTAGGACCGGTTCCCTTTGCACCTGTAACTCACTTCCTCACTTGGGAGAGGCCTCTCTCTAGACATGCGCCTGCCTGTGGGCCCTACATTTTCCATGGCCAAGTGTGAAACCACATGGGTTGTTATTATGGGGAGCCTGCCGGTCAGTCTCTGGGAGCGCTGGCTGCTGTAATGGCAGTAGCCAAGAGGCTGTCTCCTGGGAGCAAGCAAGGAGGAAGCATTGCTCTGGGAAGGGGGGCATAGGAAGGTTCTCCTCTTTATTTCCCCCGCCTTGCATCCAGTGCCTCAGTCCTGTTCCTGGCTCTCCTCTGAGACCCACTCTCCCCGAAAACTGGGCAAAAGTCTTCCATCTTGTCGTCTTGCGGTGGCATTACCAGCCAAAGCCCCCCTCCCCTTCGGCTTTGTTTTGCTGTGTTCCTGGTGTGTATTCAAACCCTAATTACAGATCAATTAGTCTGTTTTTGAGCCCCCTTAGAGCTGGTTATCAGGGGATTAATGAAAAGAGAATGAGTGGGCTGTAGGTTTTGTTTCATGTGGGGATAAAGAGCCTCAGGGGCCTGAATGGGTCTCTTCAGACCTTTAAATAGCGGATTTCTTAGCCCCGTTGTCAGCCACTGGGGTTTATGGGATATTGGAGAGAGGGGATTATGGGAATATTCATGACCAGATCAGGGCCCAGGATGAATTGGGGCATGGAACAGCTCATCTTTTGAGTAAACACTGATTAAATGGGGAGGAGAAAGGCCATTCACTGCAGAAGCCTCCCCCATCGCCTTTCATTGTGGCAAAGCTGGAAATGAGGGCTTTGTGCCACTGGCTGCTGCTCCCTCCAATGGCGCTGAGGCCACTGTTCAACAAGTGCTGCCCAGCATTCGTCGTCCGCGTCCTTTGCGCTGCACAGAAAGCTATCCAAGGGGACCTTGCTTTCTTGCGCAGGAGCCATCCAGAGTGATGGCCAGAGCACTGGTGGGAAATGCGGACAAGCGAAAGGACACTGGGGTGGGCTTGGGACAGGGATGTTCTCAAGGAGCTATAGGTAGCTGTGCCAGAGAGACCGCCGGCCAGGAAGGCGCTTGGACCAAGAGAGAGAGCGAAGGGCCTCCTTTGGAGGTCCTGGAGTCTCTGTGAATGAATCCATACCAATTCACACGGTGCCTTACGTATTGGAGGAATGCTTATCAAATTTACAGATGACACCAAATTAGGACGAGCAGTTAATACTCCAGAGGACAGGATCAAGATTCAAAATGACCTGAATAGACGAGAAAATTGGGCCAAAGCTAACAAAATGAAATTCAACACGGAGAAATGTAAGGTACTGCACTTAGTGCATTTAGCACAAGCATCTGTATGATGACACAGACATAAATAACTAAGTCAGCTAAGTCGAAATCCCAGCGGTGGACGGCAAACGTGGTCCGTGAGCGAGACGCAGTGGGGCACGTGCCGCCTTCTGCGGCGGTCAGTGAGGTTTTAGTAGAAGCATAAAAGAATAATAGAATCAAAGAGCTGGAAGAGACTGGAATAAAAACCCTCCAAATGAGAGACCCAGTATTCTCCCTCCTTTTATGCGATGGCTAAAGCTTTGCGCACTGGACATGCAGGGTTTCCCCACTGTAGTAGGTGTCGGGAATTCAAGTTTCCTGAGGCTTCAGCCCTTGGCAAGGAAACAAAAATATCAAAGCTATCAAAGCCAAGGCTGTGAGGGTCTTGCTTGTAAATCAGCAGAGCAGCAGAAATGGTCTTTTGCCTTAAGATGCTTCTGTAAGAACTGAGGCTGACACAAATAGCTTGTAGTTTAAAAAACAAAACTTTACTATTGGCTTAAATCTACATATACATGGAAGCTACATCCTCACCTATCTAGCGAATCGTTCAGGCGAAAACATCTTTCGGAGAGCAATGCATGGGGATGGAGAGACTGAAGGGAAAGCAGGAGAGATCTATTGTGTGAGAGGACTTCCTAAGGAAGTTAGCTAGATCCCATGATCTGTTTACCAACTTACAAAGGTATTTATTGCCCCTGGAATTTAGCAGGATCAAATGGCATGCAGATAGAGATAGAAGACAGTAGAGCTGCATGCAGGGAAATCCCATCTATCTGAGGAGGGGAATGCAATGATTTTCCAACAGTAGGCTTCATTGGAGTCAGTCCCCTTTCTCTCCCCGATGGACCCAGTCCCCAGCCTTTCTCTCTCTCTCATTCTGGCTCTGAGTTTCACCTCTCTGCCTTTCCTCCCTTCCTTCTCCAGGAGGGATATCTCTTTGGAGCTCAGCCATTTTCACAGTAATGTCTTAATCTTTCCAGAAAAAGTTCGGGAGATCCAAGAGAAACTTGAAGCCTTCATTGAAGCTCTCCATCAAGAAGAGAAGTAGATGGTTCACAAAGGTAGGCTGCGTTTTGACAGTAACAGCAAGTTGCCAAAGTGTTACTCTGCCAAGACCCCATATTTGCTGCACACCCTTCTCTCCCAGGGCAGACATCCTGAGAGAGCCGGGAGGAGGCCCTGAGTGTCCCATCTCACTCGATCTTGCCAGACATTTGTCCTCCATGGGCTGGACAGAGAGAGGCTACCTGGTTGGGAGACTTGAACCTGGGACTCCTCACCTCGACAGAATTGCGCCCCGCATGCCGATAGACAGATCCTCTCTCTCTTGCTGCTTTAGCCTTTGGGCCTTTCGGGTCCCGTTTCCAAAATCTTAGCCGCTTGCAGGGGAATGCTGCCATCGTCTCTTTTGGGATGGGAAAGTGTTTGGGATCGTGGGATGGCAAAAAGGGGAGGGGGCTGCTTTGGTGTTTTCTCTGGGCAGCCAAGGGTCTGGTCCCCCTTGTCCTCTTTTTGCAGGAGGACTCCACCTCATGAGTGTTGAGTCCGTGCCTCAGACCGATGGACCTCCCAGTTGTAAGGCTTGCAGCAACGGAGCTGGGCTCTCTTTGCAAATTCAGTTTGTTTTTGTCTTACGTTTCAGCAGAACCCTTGTAGTGAGGACTAAGCCCCAGTCCGGATCGCGCATGGCCCCAAACTGCGCAAGTGGAATCATCCCCATCCTCTTCCTCCCTCCCCTGTCACCTTACTGAAGGGTCTTTGTCACAAACCCAGTGCCACCATTCTTCACAGGACTGGGATGTCTGGAATCTGTATCTCATCGGTTGAGCGACGAGAGAGAAGCAGTCATGGCGCCAAACCTCTGGACGTCCTTCCTGTGAAGGGATGATGCGCTGGAGAGGCGTTCAGATTCGCCATCATTCATGTTCCTTTCTTTTCTCCCCTGGAGACAGACAAAGGAGGGTCAGGCTCTTCCAGGCTCCTCTCAAGCATTTTTAGGTGGACCTGGGCTCTGTTGTGTAATAAAATGTTTAATAAGACGCCTGGGAGCATAAAATAAAAGTTCAACTTTGTACATAGACTGATGACACCTAAGTCATGCTTGTTTGAATGTGCAAAGCAGTGTCCATGTGTCCTTCCAAGTGGCAGAAACAAGTGGTTTCCTGTTGAGAAACAACGTCTTGGAGAGTAAACGATGGACTTGGTTGAAGCATTTCAGAGAAATTCAGCCATGGCAGTCGGTGAATGGCTCCAGTGGGCTTCCAGATTTGTGGCCCTCTTGCTCTGAAGCTGGTGGCTCCTGCTGTTTGTTTGACTGCGTTTTTTGTCAGGCAGAGAGAAGGGGTTCCAGTCACCAGACGCGCCTCATTTGTTAAGATTGCTAAGTAGTCCCTTGCTGATTCCATGCCTGACAAAAGGGTTGGCTTCACAGATAAGCAATGTTAGGTCTCCATCTTTGGATGCTCTTGCTTCAGCATCTCCAAGAGAGAAGGGTTGAAGACCTTTGTTCCTCTTCTTCTTTTTCTAGGGAAAGCTCACTTTGTTAAGACTTGGCCCCTTTGTTCAGTGGTCTTGCAAGAGGGAGGCTGGCACACCTCCAAGGCCCTTGCCTGAGTCCCTTTGTGTGTTGTGTTGGCATGGAGGAGGTGCCCTCGCCCGAAGAGGGTCCTGGATCCAGAGAGGAGGCCCATGGCCTGCCCTCCAGGGAACTCTTGGGGACACTTTAGTTGCTTGACCTGGGAGAGGTGCTCTCTCTCTCTCGCCACTAACGCTTCCCTCTTGACCTTTCAGGTGTAGTAAGGAGTGGTCATTCTCTGTGTTTCCAAAATGTATAAGACCCCCATAGTGACCACTCTGGTCTTCAAAGCCCCCTTCTCCCCTTCCTCAGTTGCTGGGTTGAGATGTCTCTCTGTGTTGCTCTTTGGCTCCAAAATGCTTGCGTCTCTTGGTCTCCGGTTGCCCTTCACATGGAGGAGGATGCCCACACGCCGTGGCTGCAGCCCTTATGATAGCCTTGGCTGTGCCTTCTGCCCTCCAAAATTCAGGGCTAGGTTGACGGAGGAGCCCTGTGCTGCTCTTCCAGGAGGAAAACAGTAAAAATGGAGGGGCCCAGACTGGTTGGCTGCCCTCTCCTCTCGCCACTCATCAGCTGGCATTACGTGGAAGACCATCTCCTTGCCCCCTGGCCCTCTTGGAGGCTTCCACTGAGCTGGGGGTGGCCTAAAACGCCATCGGAGAAGTTCCTGGCCAGAGCCCCCTGCCCCGAATGAGGAGACCCCTGTTGAGGGCAGAGGGGAGTCCTTGGCCACCTTCGCTGGACAAATGGGGCTGTCTTCGGCCAGAGATGCCACATGCCCACCAACCCTGATGCTCTTCCCCTTTCTGCCGCCTGGTGCACTTTTGGGGTCTCAGTCTCTGCTGCTGACCTGAGATTTTGCATGATGTATCCCCTGGAAGTTTATTTATTGAATGCAGATGTCAGTGAAGAGAAGCTCAATAAATGCAGGTTTTGAACACTTCAGCAGCTCAAGCCTTGCAAGTGTGTCTTTGTGTCTGTGCGCATGTGTCACAGGTCTGCTTTCTGCCATTCCTTTTAGATGGAGAAATTTCTTGCACAAAGAACAGTCAGGGTTCAGTGGGCCTCTCTTAGCAAGACAGGTAAACCTTGGGTTTTATTCCGTCCTTGCATGCAAAAGCAAATATTTACAGACGTTTTTCTACCTGCGAGGTTGAGGTGAGGGAGCCAGCATGGCATACTGGTTTGAGCGTTGGACCCAGACACTCTGGGAGACCAAATTCCCATTTAGCCCTGGGAATCAACTGGGGGTCTTGGGGAAGTCACACTCTCTCAGCCTCAGGAGGAGGGCAGCTGTGGCAAACCTGCTCCGGAGACACTTTGCCAGGAAAACCTTTAAACACAAAGGCGTGCAGCAACAGAAGCAAGTTGGAGGCTATGAGAGAGCACTTCCCAGTATCATTTTACTTTTCATATTGTCCATGATTAACCAGGTATCCCTGCGCTATTCCCCCCCTCCCCCCCCCCCCCCGGTTCTGTCCTCTGCTCCATTGTCCTCAGGGAGATGCTCAGGCTCTATGGCCAAGCGTTAAACAGGCTTCTTCCCCTTGGAGGATGGGGGCCGGTGTGGGTCAAGAGGGGCTGGTCAGCAAGCAGGACTGAGCACATGCCTGGAGTTTCCTTGCCATTGGCTTCCCCTGAGCCTGAGAGCATGTGACAGGGATTGAACCTTGGTCTCTAGATTCATAGCCCAACACGCTGGCACTCCATGGCCTCCTGTTTTCCAAAACTCCACAGTTGCTACCATTGTGCGTGAAAGAAGACGGCATGAGCAGCGGATGGAGTCCATCAAGGAAGCCACCATGACTACTGCCCTGACTTTGCAAGACCTGAGCAGGGGATGGCCGGGGATCTTGCATCCCGGAGGTCCCTCATTGAGAGGGGTGCCATGGGTCGAAGCTGACTTGACAGCAGCTGCCCCTCGACTTCTCTTTTGGGGGAGGTCTGGGTTCTGGTCTTGACCCCAAAGGCTTTCACTGGCTGTCCAAACAAATGCCCTGCAAAGGGTTGAATCATAGAATCCTAGAGTTGGAAGAGACCGCAAGGGCCATTCAGTCCAACCCCATTCTGCCATGCAGGAAATCTATATCAAAGCATTGTGTTGGCTCTTCTCGGCTGCATGGATTCCTTTGTGTGGCGAAGGGATCGGGGTCCCATCGCACTCAGAGGGGCAAACGCTGGCCGTGTCCAATATACAGTAGCAAAGTGGACGCTCTCTTGCTTGACCCTTTCCCCCTGTTTGACTTCAGGGGTCACTTGGCCCCACTTCTTTGGCCTGGCTCTTCTTCTCCCCCTTTTTTCTGTTTTCTTTTTAAAGGGAAGCGGAGGAGAGACGTGCGCTGCATTTGTTCCTTTCTTGAAATGCTAATCCTTCAGCTCCTTAATTAACCAAGACAGATCGCCTTTGGTAAAACACCAAGTGCCCGGGATTTTATGGCCATCGCTGAGTGCCAGGGAAATGGGTTTTCCTTTTAATTAGCTGGAACCTGGGCCTTGAGCAGCGGCTGGCTGGCTGCACTTTCCTTGAAACTGTATTAAAGCAAAATTACCCTAATTATCTGATGATTGGTTGGAACAAAGGAATTGCAGTGCATTACCCAGAAGTTCGCCCATCAATCCTTCCCACGGAGCCCCAGTTCGGTTGATGGGAGGAAGAGTCGGAGGAGCAAATTGGAGAGATATTTGGGGGGGGGGGGTCCTCCATCCCACCCTTGCAACCTCATCCAGAGGGTCATCCCCAGCCCAAGATGGCAGAGAACAAAAAGGAGAGGTTGGCAGCATGGGCTTTGGTAGACGTGAGCCTCCTTCCTCAGAGGCATGTTTTTGGGTGGAGGATCCAGAGACAGACAGACATAAGTTGTTTGTGTGTGAGAATGTCAATTCGGGTTCAAAATCTTGTGGGTCTGGAGAAGAGGCGGCAAGTTTAAAAGGTCGGTCTGATATATAGGTCTGCCTCTGGATTCTGTGCTCTGCCAAATGCATCTGAGGAAGGAGGCTCAAGTCCACAAAAGCTCCTGCTCCTCTTCTCTCTTTCGGTGAGTCTCAAAGGTGCTGCAAGACCTCTTTGCAGACCGATGTTTCCCAGACTTTGAACAAAAAAGGGGTGAGAGACAAAAACCCAAACCCAAAATGGAGATGCTTAATCTCAATAGGTCCCTAGACCTGCTTCCCAGATGTGGGAACGTAGTAGGGATTTTAGGCTTCGGGGGCTGTGTCTTGCGTTGGGGCAGAGTGTGGTCAGTTCCAGCTTAAACAGTGACTTGGAAATGTCCATCCTTATGTATTCAATGGGGTTCTTTGCTTGGGATTCATCATCAGAGGCCGGTTCTTTGCGCTGAGGCTTGAGTCCCACGGCTGTGTCGCTCTCCTGCCTTCTCCCTATCTTTAGTCGGCCCTATACAAGGAGACACAAAGGGGTACAAGGCAGGCAGACGCTTGCCCCATTTTGTCAAGAGGCAGGCGACCCACAAGAGGCCCATTCCCTGGCTCTCCCCCCGAAGGCGCTTTGGGGAGGAAGACGAATTCTGGATGGTGGCCTTCCTTTCTGAGGACAACATCCCTGGCCCTTTGGTTGCTAATAATTTACTGTCTGCAGCCCCCCCAAAAGCAAAAAGGTACCAGTTGCAACTCACTGGGGGCTTGGGGGGCAGGATCCACCCCCACAGAAGGGCCAGGCCAACACAAGTGGGCCGGGGGCCGGGGGGCCAAGGGGAGTGCACCGGTTTTGGGCAGCACCTGTCCTCCAAGATGGAGGTAAAGAGCTGTGGCCCTGAAGATTAATAATAATAATAATAATAATAATAATAATAATAATAATAATAATAATATTTATTTGTATACCGCCCTGTGGCGAACCAATCCGGGCGGTTGACAACAGTGATTATAACAGAGTAAAATATAAAATTAAAAACATTATAATCCCTCCCCTCCTTATAAAAGTATTAAAAAATATGACAGATTAAAAACACAATATCAAAACATAAAATATAATATAAAGATGGAGGGAGCTTTGGGGAAAGTGGTCTGAATGTGGTTATAGAATCAGAATCATAGTTGGAAGAGACCGAAAGGGCCATCCAGTCCAACCCCTGCCATGCAGGAACTCTCAATCAAAGCATTCCTGACAGATGGCTATCCAGCCTTTGTTTAAAGACCTCCAAGAAGGGAGACTCCACCACTCTCTGAGGAACGAGTTTGTTCCACTGTCGAACAGCCCTTACTTTCAGGAGGTTCCTCCTAATGTTCAGGTGGAATCTCTTTTCCTGCAGCTTGCATCCATTGCTCCATTGGGTCCTGTTCTCTGGAGCAGCAGAAAACAAGCTTGCTCCCTCCTCAATATGACATCCCTTCAAATATTTAAACAGGGCGATCATATCACCTCTTAACCTTCTTTTCTCCAGGCTAAACATCCCCAGCTCCCTGAGTCGTTCCTCATAGGGCTGCATGGTTTCCAGACCCTTCACCATTTTTGTCGCCCTCCTTTGGACACAAGGCTCCAGTTTCTCAATGTCCTTTTTGAATTGTGGCGCCCAGAACTAGACACAGTATTCTAGGTGGGGCCTGACCAGAGCAGAATACAGTGGCACTATTACTTCTCTTGATCTAAACTCTATACTTTTATTGATGCAGCATAAAATAGCATTGGCCTTTTTAGCTGCCGCATCACACTCTTCACTCATGTTCAACTTGTGGTCTACTTGGACTCCTAGATCTCTTTCACACGTAGTTTCATTCAGCCAGGTGTCCCCCATAATCCTATATCCGTGCAGTTTATTTTTCTGCCCTAAGTGCAATACCTTACATTTCTCCGTGTTGAATTTCATTTTCTTAGCTTTGGCCCAGCTTTCTAGTCTGTTCAGGTCATTTTGAATCTTGATCCTGTCCTCTGGAGTATTAGCTATTCCCCCTAATTTGGTGTCATCTGCAAATTTGATAAGTATGCTCCCAATTCTGTCATCCAGGTCATTGATAAAGATGTTGAATAGCACTGGGCCCAGGACAGAGCCCCACTGGACACCCCACTGGTCACTTCTCTCCAGGAGGAAAAGGAGCCATGGCTGACCATCCTTTGGGTTCGGCCGGTCAACCAATTACAGATCCATTTAAGAGTTCCTTTGTCTAGCCCACATTTTACAAGCTTGTTTGCAGGAATGTCATGGGGAACTTTGTCAAAGGCCTTACTGAAATCAAGATCAACTACATCCACAGCATTCCCTTCATCTACCAAGATGGTCATTTTATCAAAGACGGAGATAAGGTTTGTCTGGCATGACTTGTTTCTCTGAAACCCATGTTGACTTTTTGTGATGATGGCATTGCCTTCTAGATGTTCACAGACTCTCTCTTTAATGATCTGCTCCAGAATCTTTCCTGGGATTGATCCCAGACTAACTGGGGGATCATTGTTGGGATCCTCTTTTTTCCCCTTTTTGAAGATGGGGACAACGTTTGTCCTCCGCCAGTCGGCTGGGATCTCTCCTCTTCTCCAGGAGTCCTCAAAGACTATGATTGCCAATGGCTCCGATATGACATTTGCCAGCTCTTTTAATATCCTTGGATGGAGTTCATCTGGTCCCGGAGACTTAAATTCATTTAGATTAACAAGGTATTCCTCTACTATCTCTTTACTTATTCTGTGCTGAAATGCCCCTATTCTGTCCTCTGCTCCATTATCCTCAGGTTGAGCCCCTTTTCCTTTTCTGAGAAGATTGTGGCAAAGAAGGTGTTGAGTAATTCTGCCTTTTCTCTGTCTTCTCTTAGCATTTTGCCATCTTCTCCATGCAGTGAACCTACCGTTTCCTTCTTCTTCCTTTTGCTGCGGACATATCCAAAAAAGCCCTTTTTGTTGTTCTTAACCTCTCTGGAAAGACTGAGTTCATTCTGCGCTTGAGCTTTTCTGACTTTACCCCACAAATGCCTGCTATTTCTTTGAATTCCTTTTTTGTGATTTCCCCCTTTTTCCATTTCTTAGACATCTTCCGTTTCAAACTCATCTCAGTTGAAAGTTCCTTAGTCTTCCATCCTGGTTTCTTGAGACTTCTCCCGTTTTTTCTTTCTCACTGGAACTGTTTGAAATTGTGCCTTCAGTATCTCCCTTTTGAGAAAGTCCCATCCGTCCTGAACTCCTTTATCTTTTAGTATTTCTGACCATGGAATCGCCCTCAATACTTCTCTAAGTTTACTGAAATCCGCTCTCCTAAAGTCTAGGATGCGTGTCTGACTCTGCCTGGCTTCTCCTTTCCATTGTATTACAAACTCCAGGAGAACATGGTCACTTCCACCTAAGGATCCCACCACTTGCACCCCATTAACCAAGTCATCCTTGTTGGTTAGGATCAGATCTAAAATAGCTGATCCCCTTGTTGCCTCTTCCACCTTTTGGACCATGAAATTGTCTTCCAGGCAAGTGAGGAATTTGTTAGGCCTTGAAGATTTTGCTGAGTTTGACTTCCAGCAAATATCAGGATAGTTGAAGTCGCCCATCACTACTACATCTCTCTTTTCTGACTGTGTGGTCATCTGTCCTAGAAAGAGATCATCCAATTCCTCAGTCTGACTTGGGGGTCTGTAGTAGACTCCCACCGTAACATCCTTGTTGTTTCCCTGCCCTTTGATTCTTATCCAGATGCTCTCCTCCTGGCTTCCAGGATTGATGTCCAGGATCTCTTCACTGTTGTAAATATCTCTGACATATAGTGCTATTCCTCCTCCTTTCCTGTTTGGCCTATTGCTCTTAATGAGGTTATACCCCTCTATTTCCACTTTCCAATCATGAGACTCATCCCACCAGGTTTCAGTGATGCCTATTATATCATATTTGCTTTGTTGTACTAGGAGTTCAAGTTCATCTTGCTTATTTCCCATGCTCTGTGCATTAGTGTAGAGACATCGCAGACCATGGGTCCCCTTTACTTGCTGCCTGTGCAAGTTTTTTTTGCCTCCCACTGTTGGGTCCTTGCACTGTTTGTCTTGTTCCCTCAATGTCTGTTTGACTATTTTCTCCAGCCTTTTTGCCTTCCAGAATACTGTCTCCCTCCCCTAAATATCTCAGTTTAAAGCCCTCCTGATCAAGTTCTTGAGACTGTTGGCAAAGACATTTCTTCCAACTGGCGTGAGATGCAACCCGTCTGTTGCAAGAAGTCCCTCCTCATGGAACCGCAGCCCTTGATCGAAGCATCCAAATCCTTCTCGGCGGCACCATCTGTGAAGCCAGTTGTTCACATCCGCGATTTTCCTCTCCCTTCCTGGACCATGCCCTTCAACTGGCAGAAGAGACGAGATGACAACCTGTACATCCATTCCTTTCAGCTTCCTACCAAGCGCCTCGTAATCCCTTTTGATGTTCTGAAGGCTGTGTCTTGCAGTATCATTAGTTCCCACGTGGACCAAAAGGAAGGGCTATTGGTCAGAAGGCTTGACCAGTCTTGTCAGCCTCTCTGTCACATCACGGATCTTTGCACCTGGAAGACAACACACCTCTCGAGACATCTTGTCAGGCCTACATATCACTGCTTCTGTACCCCTGAGCAAGGAGTCCCCCACTACGACCACACGCCTCCTCCGAGGCTTAGCAGCGACTGTTCCCTCGGGTGGGACTCTCAGGTTCCCCTGCTCTGTCCCTGAAGTCTGTCCATGCTGCTCTTCTTCATCCTCCTTGATAAGGGAAAGAGCTTCGAATCGATTCTCTAGCTGCAAGCTCCCCGAACAATTCCTTCTTGGCTTACTTCTCTTTGTGACATTCCTCCAGCTGTCTGCCTCCTGTGTATGGCAAGTGACCTCTTCCACCCGAGCATCTTCCTCTGCATGGTACTCATCCAAGATGGTTAGTTCTATTGTGTCCAGGAAATCCTCTTGTTCCCTAATATGCTGAAGTGTAGCTACTCTGGACTCCAGCTGCTGCACTTTCTCCTCCAAGAGGGCTACCAACTTGCACTTGGTGCATGTGAAGTTCTCCACTTCTGTAGGCAAGAAGACAAACATCCCACAAGTGTTGCAGGTGACTGCCGTGGTTCCCTCAGTCTCCATACTGCAAAGTCTTTAGTGATCACTGAAACAGGACTGTGGGCTCCCTCCTCAAAATATGCTCCACTAAACACCAATGTTAAGGGCCCTGAGGCCCTGTCCTTTTCACCAGTCTCTGGCAGTGAGCTCAGTCTACTGGGAATATAACTTTATAGGAATGTCCCAGCTGCTAGTTGATACTTGAAGGCAAGGTTCTGACTCAAGGTTTGCTTCTCAGCTGCTGAAGATTTCACTCAAAATGGCTGCCCAGCTCCTCCTCTCTCCAGCAAGAACTGCTCCCAGAGAAGTTGGGGAAAGCAGTGCCCTGGAGTTAAATGGAGGGGGGTCTCGGGGGGGGGGGATGGCACATTGAGCGACACAGAGGGCATGAGGCACCCAGCATCCCAAGGCCTTTTGCAGACTGAGGAAGCATCTGTTGCCCAGAGGAAGATACGATTCTGTGATGGTGGTTGTCTCTGTAGTGTCTGCTGTTAGAATCCAGTCTTGTAAGAATCCAAACAGAGTCCAATCTTCATGTAAAAGCGATAAGTTTATTCATCCATGGGCTATTGAGCCCAGCCAGTCCCAGGAGAGGAGATGAGGAAGAGAGGGAGCAATCCATTCCTCTCCAACCCTCTTAATAGAGAGAGAGAGAGAGAGTGTATACACACACACACACACACACACACTGCAGCTGATATCACTCAGGGCTGTGTCTTAAAGGTACCTTACATCACAGTCGCTGTTGTGTGCCTTCAAGTTCTTTCCAGCTTGTGGCAAGCCCTTCATGGGTTTTTCTTGGCAGGATCTGTCCAGAGGCGGTTGATCATGGCCATTTTCCCCTGCGGAGGCTGAGAGAGTGTGACTTACAGCCCAAGGCCGCCAGTGGGTTTCATGGCTGAACTGGGAGCTGACCCCTGGCCTCCCAGTGTCCTGGCCCAATGCCCAAGCCACTCTGCCGCCACGCAGGCTCCCTAGGACCAGGGTTCGAATCCCTGCTCAGCCATGGGACCCCACTGGGTGACCCTCGCTCTCAGCCCCTTCTCAGCAAACCTTGCCAAGAGAGCCCTGTGATGGGGCTGCCTTAGGGCTGCCATCCATCCGCAACGACTCGAGTACGAAATGCGCCTGAGCGCAAAGCAGGAGTCCTTTTGGGGGAGTCATTTCCTCTCCTTTGGGAGCCCCAAGGGCAGGACTGGCTTGCCTGGGTCTGGCCTGAGTGTCCAGGAAGAGGAAGGCGATGCTTGTTCACGGTTTATTTCCTTGGCTTTATTTATATGCCGCCTCTTTGCCAGCCCAGGACCCAAACGGCGCCCGTAACACACGGAAGCCTTGCAACAAGTGCAAGACCCAATTTAAAAACACTACGAAATACTATCAAACTGATTTTAAAACGTATAAAAGTTAAAAACAGAGAAATCGTATGTTTGCATGAGCTGTTTCTCGGAAGATCGCTGGGATGCGAGAGCCTCAGCCAAAATCATGCTCCTGTCAGACTCCTTGGCAGCTGGAGTAGCCACACCGATTGATTGATTGATTGATTGATTGATTGGGGGTTTTGAGTTTGTCTTTTCCTAACACTGAGAATAGCTCACAAAAGGATCTTCTTGTTGCTGCTGTTTAAATGTGGGTTTAAATGTACAGCCCCCCCCCCCCCCCCCCCCCCACTTTTCCATGTTTTGCTTCTCAGGGCTGGGTCCGCCTTCCTCCTTTTCCTGCCTCTGAACGAGGGGTTATTCACACCGTTAAAACAACCCACAGTGAATCTGGGTTCAATCTCCATTGTTTGCACGCATCTCAAATGCACCCAACTAAGTATTTTTGGGGGGAGGCTGCCAAAAAATCCACTTAATCTGGGATAATCGACATTGGGCTTTTCCTTGAGGTTTTTTTAAAGATCTGCATCGTCGGTGGTGTGATGTGAATCGATCCAGGATAAAACTCTGCATGCCTTAAACATGTTCCCAGTGCATTCACATCATTGGCTCCATCTTCATTCGAATGCTTGCGCCTGTGAGCAACCGAACTCAAATATTTGCACATTGATGTGGCTCTTTAGTGAGAACAAGAAACCCAGAAAGCGTGAGTGCAATGGCTGAGCTGGGAATCGAACCCTGGTCTCCAGGGATGCGTGGTTCATCTGCACTGAGGAAATAATGCCATTTAACATGACTTTAAGTGCCATAGCTCCATCCTAGGGAATCCTGGGGTTTGTAGTTTTACAAGGTCTTTAGCCTTCTCTGACTCTCCAAACTACAAACCCAGGATTCCGTAGGATGTTAAAGTGGTGTCAAACTGCATTATTTCTACAGTGTAGGCGCACCCTTGGCATTGGGAAATCACACCCTGGTCTCCAGATTCAAACACTCAGACCACTAGGCCACGCTCCTCTCTCCTAGCCGGGTTCAAATCCCTGGCTCCCTCCATGGAGCACACTGCTGCTTTTGGCCTGAAGTCAGTGGGGCTGCTGAGTCTGCACCAGTTTTTGGTCTGAACCTTAAAAGCTTTCCATTCTGGAGCTGGGGATTGGCATGTTGGCTGCTCCCAAGTTCAGACTAAAACCCAGAATGGACTCACCATCTCATAGAATCATAGAATCCTAGAATTGGAAGAGACCGCTTGCATCCATTGCTCCATTGGGTCCTGTTCCATCTCCACTGACACAGAGGCCTCCTGCTGCCCTCCGGAGACCCTCTTCCCTCGCGTCCTCCAGCTGCGCCTGGCCCTTTGGGTGGGATCCATGGGGGAACGGACCCCCAAGGAAGGCTCTCAAAACCCAGTCAGGACCAGGTCTCCCATCCATTGCCTCTGCGGGAACCGCGTTCTTGTCCTCTTGCCAGTTCCTTTTGGTTGGGCTGGAGACGCTGGAAGGCAGAGTGAGCCATCCTTGTCAGCCCAAGACCCCTGCCATCTTGGGGCAAATATTGACCTTGGATGTCCCCTCTTAGACAGGCAGCTAATAGCCTTGTCCCCTTTTGTCCCTGTGGCTCCTGTGCAAACAGGGGCCAGCCGCGGAGGGTCCTGGGTGTTTGCTCTGCCCCTAGAAAAGGGCTGCCAGGGCCTCCAAAACAGAGCCAGATGCAAAAGGGCCCTCCGCCTGCCTTCTGCCATGGCTTCTCTCAAGCATGAGAGGGCAAGGAAAGCGGATGCTGATGGGAGGAAGGTGCTTTGCAAGAAGGAGTCTGCGCAAGACCTCAGCCGCACTCCTCCAGCGGATCCGGATGCCTTCAGCCATTGAGCCCAGTCTTCCTCCTACCCTGGTTCTGTGAGGGATGGTAGGCTGGGCCAAAGCAAGCAAAATGGATTTCCGCAGGGAGAAATGTAAGGCACTGCACTTTGAATGCTGATCCTCTCCTCTGGGGCATTAGCTGCTACTCCTCATTTGGTGTCATCTGCAAATCTGATAAGCATGCCCTCTATTCCTTCAAGTCATTGATAAAGAGGCTGAATAGCAAACTGGGCCCAGGACCAAACCCCACTGGACACCTCACTGGTCACTTCTCTCCTGGCCACAGAAGATGGCCCCTAGAAGGTTCAAAATGCTTTGGTCTGCTAAGGCAAGGCTTGCCAAACCTGGCTGTTGCATTTCACTCATGCATATATGGTGAGATCTAGGTAAATACTTTTCCTGAAATGTACTGAACTGCTCTTCTTTTCTGTGGCGTAGGGACCTGGGTACAGCTGTAATCTTGACCATGACAGCCAGTGGACAGACAGAGAGGATCTCTCTGTCCCCTTCATTGCCATGGGCCTGGCGTTGTGGTGAAGCACCAAGAGAGGCAGGCTGGGCACCGCTGACCCTGTGCCCACCATCATCGCTCTTCTTGAAATGAATGCACCATTGGTCCCCTTCCCTGGCCTCCTTCCTCCTCTTCATTGATGCTGTTGCTTTCTCTGGGGAGTACATTTGGGGCCAAGCGCCTTCCTTGTCTCTCTCTTCCCTTTGAGCCCCAAAGCAGCTGGTGGCCTTCGTCTGCCGTCTTTGGGGAACGCAGGCACATCTCCAATGCTTTTGGGGGGAAACAAGGGCCGCAGTGTGCAGATCCGGAGGTGCCATTGAAGAAGGGGAGGCCCTGCTTGCCCTGTGCTGTTCCCACAACAAATCCACAGCCCCATTGTTCGCATTTGGGGGGCAGCCAGAAGGGATGAGTGGGCAACTGAGGAGGCAGTGGGCACAGGGGTGTCCAGTCAAGCGGGTCAAATGTGGGCTAGACCATGCGACTGCCAGGTGAGTTTATAGCTGGCCGGCTGGACCCAGAGAGCGCCCATCAGTAGCTCCTCTTTGTCCTGGAGAGGCGTGACCAGTGGGGTGCCCAGTATGACTGGCCCAAAGCAGTCGATGGGATGGCCATCCAATCTGCAGGTGGTCCTTCAGCAGCAAAGGCCTCGAAGGCAGAATCAAGGCCCAAGAGGCCTGGGCAGATTGGAGAGTTGGGTGGGAGCTGACAGAACGACTTCCCAGAGGGATAAATGCCAGGCACTCATCTAGGCAAGAATTGCCAGATGCACGGATGCAAGATGGACAATGCCTGGGTCCGTGTGGGACCCATGGCACAGCGGTCTGAGCTGTGGACTATGGCTCTGGATACTTGGCCATGGAAACACACTGGGCAGCCTTGGGCAAGTCACACTCTCTCAGCCTCGGGATGGAAATGGCACACTCCCTCTGAACAAATCTGGCCAAGAAAACCCCAAGATAGGGTGACCTTGGGGTTGCTGTAAGTCCGAAATGACTCGAAGGTGTGCAAGGGCAGCCCGGCTTGGCAGCTGTGTGTGTGAAAAGGTCTGGCGGTCTCTTGGCACTTGGTTCACTTTAACACCCGCAGCGCCTGAGTCCCTAAATAAATCTCAGTGGCTGCAGGGGGGGGGGTTGTATGCCTGAAACCCCGCTCTGCCTCACCTGAAGGCAATTAGCATCATCCTGAGGGCCTGGCTCTGGGGCTTCCCCTGACAGAGTTCAAAGGCCATTTTTCAGCATTTGCCAACTGCCATAATTGAAAAGCCCAGGACTGCAGGCTCTTTCTTGAGAGAGAGAGAGAGAGAGAGAGAGAGATGGGGGGGCGAAAGGGACCCTCCAACTGCATCTTAATATCTGCTGGTTGGTTGGTCGGTCGGATGGCTGCTCCACACACTTGGGCCACTTTCTCCCTCCTCTTCTCCCTCCTCTGATAACCACTTAATTACCAAATAAAACAAGCCATCTTTCAAGCTGATCAGCCAGATTAATGGGCAGCCGGCCACCTCCCTGCCTGCGGCTGTTCATCATGCTGAAGGCTGAGGCCCTCCATGGCTTCCCTGCCTGCTCCAGCCCTGCCTTTAATTGCTCCTCGGAGTCAAAGCCAAGCCACAGCCCTGGCGCTGCAGAGGCCATTGCGGACCGTGGCGGCCAGTGGGCTACTGGCTGCCCTTGCCAAAAGGCCTCCTCTGCAAAAGGTACGGCCAAGACCCAGGAGGGGTCAGCCCTCTGGCCGGCTGGACAGTTAAGGCCAGGCCACCTCTCTGCTCTGTTTCCTTTGATTCCATCAAATGCAGCCCTGCCTCCTTCCTCTCCATTCTCTGAGGCTCTTAATTGCCTTTTCAAAAGGTGCACTTGTGCACATGTGCGCAGGTGTGCGTGTGCATAAGCGTATGCCTCCCTCTCCCTCCTGAAGGTGTTAATTATAGTCCATTTGCAGCAATCTTGCTGGGAGCTGCTCTCCTCTGCCATTAGCCATGAAAAGCCTTTTTATTAAGCTCTCCAGAATAAAAACTTAAGTGGGGCCTCCAATTAATATTGAAAGGAAACAGGGCTGGCCATTTCCAAGACGCGGCGTGACTGAAAGGAAGGGAGGCGGTCTTTGCGCGCCTCTCCTTTATGACCGCTTGACCATCACCACCATGCCATCCAATGGTCCCAGTCTGGCAGGGACCGCCCTCATTCATCCTCTGTCACTTTCTCAGCTGCTTTGGCAATGCCCCAGTTTCCCTCTCCGGTGTCCACTTTCCCGCTTGGTCCTTTGGTCTCGCTTGGCCACAATGTCCTGGTTTGCATCTATGAAATGTTTGGGACAAGGATGGGAGACCCCCAAGGAATCCCTGGTGCTTTTAGGCCCTTTTTCAGAGGAACTGGCAAAACCACCTCTGGGGATCCCTTGCCTAAGAAATCTCCATGAAATCTCCACGGAGAGGCCATAACTGGACAGGCAACATACTCATAGAATATATCAGAGTCTAAACACCCCAAAGGCACCAGGTCTTGTCTGGTCTTGGAAGCTAAGCAAGTCAGCCCTGGTTAGTACTTGGATGGGACATTGTCCAGATACTTTAGGTGATATTCCTGGCTTAAGCAAATCCTACAGAATCCATAGGGTCATCATAAGTCAACAGGTGGCTTGGAGGCCCATGGACGCATCTGCCCATAAGCCTGCTGGCCACCCTCTGAGACTAGTCCGCAGCTCCCTCTGATTAAATCCCTGGGGGCTTGAGAGCCAAAGAGACTGCTAACTTTGCTCACATCCTGTGCTGCTGAGACCATGTGGCACGACGCCTGGCCTTGTGGAGGGAGACCCACATGAGTCCCATGCGACTGGCCCCGGGTGACGGATGGGCAGCAGGTGAAGAGCACTGGGCTAATCCAGGCACACTTCTCAGGTTCTCCTGGGCAGGAGCGGACCCCCGCCCCAGGCACCTGCCACCCCTCCAGCCTCCTCCTCCTCCTTCTCCTCCAGAGCAGCCCTATAGGCTTCCCTTAAGACAACTGATAAGTTGGGGGCCCCGTCCCCCTCCCCTTCCTCAGGTCTCCATTTCGCCCAGAATTTGGCACCTCCTTGAATTTCCCCTCCGCATTGAAAGCAGACGCTGCTCAGCGCCCAGACCGAAGGGATGCCAAGGCCCCCAGGCTGGCACGAGAGGCATGTCGCAAACGAGAGATGATCCCTGCTGCAGCTTGGCTTAAATTGGGATTGGCAACTGGGGCCTCAGCCTTACCCCCGCTAAGGGATCCCACAGCAGCTGGAAGCGGTCAGCCTGGGCAGAGCTCCCTGGTGACTCTGGACACGGCCAGGCCAGCTTGCATTACTTTGGACAGCCCTGCTCTGCCATCTCTAGGGGTCTCCAGGGAGGTGGGGAGTGTCCTGCATTGCAAACTCACTCAGCAAACTTGGGGGAGATCCCCAAGAACAGGTGCCTGGAAAAAAACCCAGGACTCCCTCTTTTCATATGAAGCTTTCAGCTGAGGCTTGGATGGACCCAGGGCCCTGGGGCTTCAGCCCTGATGCCACTTTTGGTGGCAAGGGTGGCGGCGGCAATGGTGGTATGTGGAATGTGCCAGAGTCAGGAACACCCCCGGGTACCAAGAGGCAAGTGCCACCTCTCCATGTGTCCAAGCAATGGTCTCACGGAGATGTAATCGGGAACATGTGTGCCGCCTCCATCCCCTTGCCAGGCTTGCAGACATCTTCCAGGGTTGCAAGCATTTCTGCTGCCTACAGCAGAAGCAGAGCCTACAGCAGCCAGTTGCCAGGGCTGCAGATATCTTCCAGAGATGCATCGGATGTGGATGTGTGCAAGGGAAAGGCGACGCCTTGGTCCCACGTCCCACATGGAGGCCCTCCAGCCAGCCCTGTGGCCCCAAACCTCTCCCTGGGTCCTTCTCCTGGGACGGGCAGCGCCTCCACAGCCTCCAGCACCCAAACCCCTCTGCCCAGCTATTCAAAGGCCTGTGGCTGCCATGGTTCCTCCTGGTCCCCATCACGTTTCCAGAAAAGGAAGAGACAGTTGTGTCCAAGGGGCACAAATGTGGTGCCAGTCCCTGGTACACTGGTAGAAAAGGATGGCCAGCCACATATGAGGAGGAAGGAGCTCCCCTGTCCTTCCCTCTTGCTTGAAGGGTCCCTTCCTCGGGGCCTGGAGAGCTTTTGCAAACCCAGCAGCGCAAGTTGCACTTGCTGACCACTTCTCCACCTGCCACATCTTAATCCTCTGTGCAAACCCCTAAATGTTTGCTTGTTCTCGCTCTGTGTGCCTTTCCTCATCACCGTGTTGCTCCCTTTGCTCTGGGGCCTTGCTTCTCTACCCTTGTGGAGTCCCAGGGCACCCTCTGGTCCTTGGGGGGCTTCCAAAAGGCCCGCGCCCCCCCTTCTTGGCTGCCATGGCTACCCCTGCCCCGCCGCCCATGTTGACCTTCTTCTGCCTGAGCGGCCCTGAATGGCCTCTGAGGTAGGTAAATGTATGCACTGACACCGAGCGCATGATTCCGGCCGGGGGAACCCTCGCCCCTTTGTTGCCCGGCTTGTCGGGGGGCCGTGCGCCATGTCGGGCCCTTTGTTGCACGTGCGGCTGAGGCAGGGCCAGAGTTAATTGAGAGCCTTGTTTGGAGCCACCGGAGCAGAAAGCTGGCTTTGTCTGAGGAGACAAAGGACCATGTCGGCCACCTCTGGGCTCCCAAAGGATGGAAGAACGGGCGAGAGAAGGCAAGCCTGGCTCCCCAGAGACTCTCCTTTTCATTGATGGACAGTTCCTTCCTTGGCAGGAGCAGCAGCCAAAAGACTCTTCTCTGTCCTGTTCAGAGAAGTGTTCCCAGGCATTGCATGATGGTCACTTGCTATCTGATGTTCTTTTTTGTTGCCTGTTTTATTGAACCATTTCCTATGTATTTTATTGCTATGTATTTTATATGTATTATCCTATTATTTCTTAGATTGTACGCCAGAGGCAGGTTTACTCTCATATATTTATTGTTTTATGTACAGCGCTGTGCAAATCTACAGTGCTAAATAAATAAATACAGTGGTGCCCCGGGTTACGAAATTAATTCGTTCCGCGGCGCCGTTCGTAACCCGAAAAGCATTCGCAAGCCGAATCTCCATAGGCGCTAATGGGGAAAAGCCGTGATTTGGTGTGAAATAGCGCCGAAAAGCACCAAAAGTTTTTTCGTAACCCGAAAAAACTTTCGTAACACAGAACTATTTTTTTTAATTTATTTTTTTCGTAACCCGGAAATTTCGTAACGCGGCGCATTCGTATCCCGGGGTACCACTGTAAATAAATAAATAATATAGGCCACTTAGGAATCATTATCCCATATATTCAGTCATAAAACTATTGCAAAATACCATATTATCCTTTCTAAGAGTACAGGAAACAAACACAACAACAACAACAACAACAACAACAACAACAATAATAGGATTTATTTACATACCGCCCAATCACTGGGAATCCGAGCGGTTTACAACAGAGGGGATAATAGACGGTTCAATGTTGGAGGTAACCACGAATCTCTAAGACAAATTCTGTTGGGATAGAAGAGGGTAAACCCACCCGATTCCATGTCTGCGGGAGAGGCGGGATAAAAATACATTATTATTATTGTTATCATTATTATGATGACGCTGATGTAAATCCTGTTGAGCCCAGTGGTGCTGAAGTCTGTTTGCTGCCACCTGGAAATGAGCCCCATTGAGACTTGCTTCTGAGCAGACATGCGTAGACTGCATTTTGCAGTTGGAACATCAGGATATACAAATTTACCTTTTCACTTCATACGGGCGAAGCATGGATATGTGTGTATGGCACACCCATTCAGTACATTAAAAGGCAGGCCAGAATTTTTATCACCTCCAATATTGCAGCTTTACGTATGTCGCTGAGGAGCAAAACAGTCCTATTCCTGATCTGTGCAGATGCAAGAGCGCCCAGCTGGACTGGGTCAATGCAGTCCAACTGGATCCCCTTCGCCAGGGTCCCCTTGCGCATCAGGAGCCCTGGTGGCGCAGAGGTTCAATGCCTGCACTGCAGCCACTCGCTCAAAGCCATAAGGTTGCGAGTTCAATACCAGTGAAAGGGCTCCAGCTCGACTCAGGCTTGCATCCTTCCAAGGAGGTGGCTAAAATGAGATTGTGGGGGGCAATAGCTTACACTTTGTAAACCGCTGAGGGAGTGCTTAAGCGCACCAATAGCAAGCGCACAATAGTGTCCTTGCTATTGCTATTGCTATGAGTGACCGTCCCAAACTGGCCCCAATTCAGTTATAGGATCCTAGAATCCTAGAGTTGGAAGAGACCCCAAGAAGAACCACCCAGTCCAACCCGCTTCTGCCATGCAGGAACTCTCCGTCAAAGCCCTCCCTGTGACAGACAGCCATCCAGCCTCTGCTTAAAAGCAGCCTCCAAAGAAGGAGGTCCTATCACTTTCCAAGGGAGTGCATTCCACTGTTGAACAGCCCTTACTCTCAGGAGGTTCCTCCTCATCTCTTTTCCTGGCACTTATATCCATTGCTGCATTGTGTCCTATTCTCTGGAGCAAACCAACCAAAGTCCCTATAACCGATATTGCTGATGGTAAAAGCTATGAGTTATATAAATGCTTTACATGTGCGAGTAAAAATGTCATATACATAACTGAATGCCCTTGTAAACTGATCTATGTAGGTATGACCAGCAGAGAGATAAGGACCCGAATTATTGAACACAGAAGTTGTATCAAAAATTGAAAATTGGAAGCCCCTTTGGTTAAACACTTTGTAGAGGAACATCACACTTTTGATTCATTCAAATTCTGGTGCACAGATGGGATATCGACTACGAAGAACATAAAACAATTACAAGTATTGGAACTCAAATGGATCCATCGTTTGAATTCTGAATCCCGGGGGGTTTAAATGAAAATGTGAATTGGTTAGTTTGAGTATTTTTCTATCTGTGTCCTATTTTCTTTGTGTTCTGATATTGGGTTTGTAAGGGTTGACGGTACAGGAGCAGTATTTCCTTTAAAATGTAGCATTCAGCTGGGATATCCGATACAGAACCATAAATACGGGGACTCAGTGGTGGGGGTTTTAACCCACGTTGACCTCCTGCGTGATGGCGATTTCAGACTGGTCTTGTTACTCCACAGCCCTTGTTTCTCCCTAGGATCCTTCCTTGAGTCCTAGCAGGACGATGCTGGTTAGAGAAGGCACTCCGAGAGCAGGTCAAGCTCATTGCAGCTCTTGAATTCAGCAAAGTCACGTTGTGTGCTAAGGAGTTATTATACATTTAAGATTTTAAACGCAGGCAGGCCACTGAAGAAGAAGAAGAAGAAGAAGAAGAAGACGTCGGTCGAAACGCCTCTGGCCTTTGCTGTTTATTAATAGAATTGCTTATCATTGCCAAAGGCAAAAAAGGGGGGGCTTTTCTCCACCCTTTCAGTTGTTTTATTGGCTTTTCTCCAGGGTTTAGTTTCTCTGGTTTTGTATTTTGGATATTTCATAGAATCATAGAATCATAGAATCATAGAATCATAGAGTTGGAAGAGACCGCTAGGGCCCTGATCCAGTCCAACCCCCTTCTTCTGCCATGCAGGGAATCCAAATCAAAGCATCCCTGACAGATGGCCATCCAGCCTCTGTTTAAAGACCTCCAAGGAAGGAGACTCTATCACCCTATTTTACTCACCCTTCGCGTTTTACAGACCTTCCAGTGGAGTAATTTTACCCTTTTAGATACTACATTGTTTTTTTGCTCCAGGGTGCTGTTATTCCCTTATAGTTTTTGCCAGAACCCTTCAGTTGTTTTGTTTTCTATTCTCTGGAGCAGCAGAAAAGAAGCTTGCCCCATCGCTTCAAATGGGGGCTAAACAGGGCTATCGTGGCCCCTCTTTCCCTCCTCTTCTCCAGACTGGACCGGAGGGCGCTTGGGGCTCTCCTCTGATCCTCTGACCCCTTCCCTCCAAGGCCTTCCTCCGTTCCTCCTGGCTGCAGGGCTTCTGCATGCCCCCCAACATTTCCCAGCTGGAAACTGGGACACAAGTGGCCAAGCAGCCTCAGAGTGCGGTCAAGGTGGCAAAAGCTATGGATGAAGCTGGGAGGGGCTGCGGCCTTTGCTTTTGCCTGAGCCTCCTGGAAGGGCAAGAGGGGGGTCCCTGCATTGGGGCACGGCCCCATCCATCCCCAGCTGCTGGCGTCCGAGGGGAGACCAGTGGCACTGCTGGCCTTGCTGCTGGGCAAAGGAGCTGGCCCTGACCTTAGCCACCGTCCATCTGACCCTTGACCCTAGATCAGCCTCTTTGCTTCCCATTTCCATTTCCTTTTTGCTTTTTAAAATATCGAATAAAAACTGGCCAGGCTTCAGTCTCTCTTCAGGGCCAATGCCTTGGGCTGAAAAGGAAAACCATCCTAAAAGGGATGTGTTTCCCAATGCATCCGGGGCAGTTATGGGCAAACAGAGGGAGCATGGCACCTGGGGCAACATTCCCTCCAGCATCCCTGCAGTTGCCCTTTTGTGCTGGCACTGGGACTGGCCTGGCAATTCCCTTTGAAAAACCCTTAATCTGCCATCGTCCCGCTTTCCCAGCTGCTTTTATCCTTCCCTTCCTTTGTCCTCAGCTTGCTTAAGGCTGCATCCACACTGGAGGAATAACCCAGTTTGACACCACTTTTCAGCATGCTGGCTCAAGGCTATGGAATTCTGGGATTTGGAGTTTGTTGTGGGGCCTTCCTTAAGCTCCGCTCCGTTCTGGGCCCACAACAAACTCCAACTCCCAGAATTCCATAGCCTTGAGCCAGGATGCTGAAAAGCGGTGCCAAACTGGGTTATTTCTCACTGTGAAATGTAGGACTTTGAAGCGAAATGCTTCCCGGTCGTGCTCAAAAGGGAGGACATTTTGGCATCCCTCCTGGACAGATGGCTGGGATGTAGGACATGTCCTGGGAAAGGAGGACAGCCGCTCACCCTGGAGAGAGCCTGCCTTGAAGGAGGAGGATTGGGCTCCCAAGGTGAGGCCACTTTTCTTGGAAGCCACGGGAGCAAATCCCCAGGAGTCCACACATGCAGCTGGGGGATTCTGGGATCTGTCGTCCAAAAGAGGTAGCTTTCCAGCCCCAGACCTGCTCTACGTTTCCCTTTATGTGAAAGTGGTCAAGGGCAGCAGGAGTGAGGCCACTCCATTGTCCAGTCGGCCAGAGGTCCAGTCTCCATTTCAAAAGGCGAGGGCCTTTTAGACAGCAGCCAAAGCCAGGGGCTCTTCTTTGGGAATCTTCCTTTGGGAAACGATGAAGCCCCCCCGGAGCCCCCCCCCCCCACTCTCCCCTCCAACTCTGGGAAGATGGAAGGATGCCATTGAAGCAAAATGGAAGAGACACAAAGCTGCCAAACTTTAATTTCCAGGCTAAGTAATGGCAGACGATCCATCATTTCATTATTCCTGACCCTTGGAAGAAAATTTATTGGTGCTTTTAGGTTTGGCAGAGGCCCACATAATGGGGAGCATAATGCACTAATGTAGGGCTTGGTTAGCATAATTGCAGCCTCTGTATGCGCCTCCCTTCCTTGCTCTTGCAAGGCCCCCAAAGATGCACTTGAGGGAAGCGGGGCCTATCAGTCATCCCTCGGCTGCCGCCTGGGAATCACATGATAGACAGGATAGTCCCCTTCTCCTTCTCCAGGAGGAAGGCATAAAACACCCACTGAGCTTCAGGAGGAGCATTAAAAGGCAGGCACCCATCCCCTCCCACCCACTTTGCAAAGCACTCCGGCTGCACTTCTGGCTGCAATGCATTCAAAGCCACCATCAAAACCTCCACCAAACCTGGGATGGGAAGAAAGGCTTGTTTGGTTAGAAAGGAGGCCACTAAAGGGGTGAGAAAAGAGGCTTAGGACCATGCAGCTGGAGGAGGCAACCCCATGTTCTGCCATGCAGGAGGGCACTACTGAAGCACCCCTGGAAGAAGACCCTCCGGAGGGGAGACAACGGCCACAACACCTTCACCAAAGGCAGACTTGGGGCTAACAGCGTCACAATTTTGTATTCCCATTACCCAAAATGCAAGAGTCCCGAAAAGGCACCCACAGTCCATACGCAAAGGGGCGGGGGTTAAGTAGTTCAAATGGAGGCTGCAAGAGGGCTTTGGGGAACTAAAAAACTGGGGGTCTGTGTACAAGAGTTGCCAGAAACGGCCTGAAGATGGGAAAAGGACCAGATTTCAGCCTTGGCTGATAGTCAGCCCTTGTGGCTCCACACACGGAGCCATCATTCCTGAACACAATTTAAATGGCAACCTGGGAGTTCCAGTTTTCTCTCCTGGCTTCTGCACCACCAGATGCACTTCCATGCGCTTTGGCACCCCTGGGGCACGGGGTCTGCCCACATTGCTCCACCAATGCCAGTCCTGTTACTCAAAAGGCAAGGGCCCCAAGTCAGGATTCAAAGGGGGAGTTTAATTAGCTCAAACTAAGGGTATCCGTTTTTAAGCGGCTTTGTTTTTGTTGGGGATCTCAAAGGAGAAATTTGAAGATGTAAATGACAAAGTGATGTATTCTGTGGTTATTGCAGCAAGACTGTTGTTTGCCCAGAACTGGAAAATGGATACGACAGAAGAAGAGTGGGCTATTAAAGTCTTTGCGTTGGTCAAGATGGACATAATGGCCACTTTGATCAAAGTAAAACGGTTGGACAATTTTAAAAAAGACTGGGAACTATTTCTGTCTTATATGAAGAAGAAAGAAGGGAAGATTTTGCTTGCAGAAATTGAGGCTAAACATACCCAGCCGCTCCCTAAGTCTCTCCTTATAGGGCTTTATGTTTTCCAGGCCTTCACCATTTTGCTTGCCCTTCTCCAGACATGCTCCCCGCTTGCCCACATCATTCTTGGATTGTGGTGCGCAGAGCTGGACACAGACATAGGCAGAGTGTTGAAAGTGTTCCCATGCGCACGCAGATGTGCCTTGGCCCCTCTTTGCTAGTGCCCTCAACTGACCCCTTGGTCCACTGGGGCTGCAGAAGGGGCCACCAGGCATTGAGGGTGGCACAACCATTTCTGCCAGCTTTGGCCAGAAAAGAGGGGTCAAGTGAAAGGAGGGCCCTTGAGGTGCCAGGGGAGGTTGCAGTGTCCCTCGAGGCCCCCAGAGGGCACACTTCACCTGCTGTACGCGGGCATGGAGGTGGCACTTGCCAGAGGCCAATGGGCAGCAACCTGGGAGGAATCCAAAAGGGTTGGTTGGGATCTAAGCGAGAGCTGCCACCCCAAAAGTTCCCTAAGCTCAAGGCAGGCGGAGGGCAATGGCCCCTGCAGCACCAGCCCAATGGGCCATCCCCATAAAGGCGCTGGGAGCATCATGGCTGTGGCTGGGCACCTGGCATCGCCCTTCGTGGTGTCTACATGCCCAAAGAGCATCCCAGGGAGTCTGCCCTGTTTGTCCACCAGGTGAAGGCATGCCCTGGGACCAGGTCTCCCCCTGCTTTCCTCTCCTGCATGGATGGGTTCCAAGTGTCTCCCAGTGTGAAACAAGGGGCAGGCTTGCCCTGTTGCCCCATGGCTGCTTAGAAAAACAATGCCTCCTGAGATGCCCTCTTCTGCTCCACCCCAAAAGGGGAAAGAATTGTGCCCCTTCTTTGGTTTGGAAACACTGTCTCTTCCACAGCAATGGGGCCTTACATGGTCTGGCTGGCCAGAGCTGACCTCTGACACTCCCAGCGAGCAGCCCCAGGCCGCTGCCCTCCTCTGCTGGGGGGTCAATGGGGGCACTGCCAGGAGCAGACAAGGGATAAGGGGGGGGCTGCCCTGGGGTGGCAATCCACATCCCTCTCTGGGTCATGTGTGGTTGCGGGGGTTCCTGAGGGGCAGCCCCTGACCCTCCCCAGGTGCATTTGCACACGCTTTCACACCTCTAAGAAAACACTAGCCCTGCTCTGCTCTTGGCTGGCTGGCAGCTGCTGAAGCCAAAGGCTTCCTGTTCCCTGGCAGCTGAGCCTCTTTCTCAGAGGGAAAGCATAAACACCTGGAGACATCCCCAAATGGGGGAGATGGAAGGAATTGCCCCAACCCAAAAAAGCTCCATGAGCAAAAGCCCGTTTTCCCAGAGAGAGGCCAAGGCACGGTCTCCTTCCCTCTGAGAGAGAGTTGGGACCCTTTGGAGGGGATCCTGGAATCTGCTGCATTTGCCAGGCATGCCCTCCGTTTCCAGGACGTGTCCTACATTTTCAGCCTCCTGTCCAGGAGGAATTCCAAAGCGTCCTCCATGTTGAGCATGACTATGAAGCCCATCGAGTAACACCACATTTGCTGCTTCATTTCCAGAAATGCATCTACTTTGCAGTCTTTCCATGCTGCAAATATAGGAATAGGATGGATCCATCTAAAGTTCTTTTTTCTAGGAGCAGCAGCAGCAGCAGCAGGCAAGACTCGCACCCAGATCTTGGGGCGTGTTTGTTTCTCGGAGGGGAAAAGGACAGCAAACCTGTTAGGCAAAGGGATACTTGAGGACACAGTGCAAATACTGAAAGATCCCCCCCCTTAATTTCAGCACAATCAGGGTGATCAGATGTCCTCCTTTTCCAGGACACATCTTCCATCCCAACCTTCTGCCTAAGAGGAATTCCAAGAGGTCCCCCATTTGGAGCATGACTAAGACTAAGGAAGGCGAAAGGGATGGCGAAAATAGTCAAACTGACATAGAGGAAACAAGGCAAACAGTGCAAGGACCCAACAGTGGGAGGCAAAAAAACTTACACAAGCAGCAAGTAAATGGGACCCATGGTCTGCGATGTCTCTACACTAATGCACAGAGCATGGGAAATAAGCAAGATGAACTCGAACTCCTAGTACAACAAAGCAAATATGATATAATAGGCATCACTGAAACCTGGTGGGATGAGTCTCATGATTGGAAAGTGGAAATAGAGGGGTATAACCTCATTAAGAGCAATAGGCCAAACAGGAAAGGAGGAGGAATAGCACTATATGTCAGAGATATTTACACCAGTGAAGAGATCCAGGACATCAATCATGGAAGCCAGGAGGAGAGCATCTGGATAAGAATCAAAGGGCAGGGAAACAACAAGGATGTTACGGTGGGAGTCTACTACAGACCCCCAAGTCAGACGGAGGAATTGGATGATCTCTTTCTAGAACAGATGACCACACAGTCAGAAAAGAGAGATGTAGTAGTGATGGGCGACTTCAACTATCCTGATATTTGCTGGAAGTCAAACTCAGCCAAATCCTCAAGGCCTAGCAAATTCCTCACTTGCCTGGAAGACTATTTCATGGTCCAAAAGGTGGAAGAGGCAACAAGGGGGTCAGCTATTTTGGATCTGATCCTAACCAACAAGGATGACTTGGTCAATGGGGGGCAAGTGGTGGGATCCTTAGGTGGAAGTGACCATGTTCTCCTGGAGTTTGTAATACAGTGGAAAGGAGAAGCCAGGCAGAGTCAGACACGCATCCTAGACTTTAGGAGAGCGGATTTCAGTAAACTTAGAGAAGTATTGAGGGCGATTCCATGGTCAGAAATACTAAAAGATAAAGGAGTTCAGGACGGATGGGACTTTCTCAAAAGGGAGATACTGAAGGCACAATTTCAAACAGTTCCAGTGAGAAAGAAAAACGGGAGAAGTCTCAAGAAACCAGGATGGAAGACTAAGGAACTTTCAACTGAGATGAGTTTGAAACGGAAGATGTCTAAGAAATGGAAAAAGGGGGAAATCACAAAAAAGGAATTCAAAGAAATAGCAGGCATTTGTGGGGTAAAGTCAGAAAAGCTCAAGCGCAGAATGAACTCAGTCTTTCCAGAGAGGTTAAGAACAACAAAAAGGGCTTTTTTGGATATGTCCGCAGCAAAAGGAAGAAGAAGGAAACGGTAGGTTCACTGCATGGAGAAGATGGCAAAATGCTAAGAGAAGACAGAGAAAAGGCAGAATTACTCAACACCTTCTTTGCCACAATCTTCTCAGAAAAGGAAAAGGGGCTCAACCTGAGGATAATGGAGCAGAGGACAGAATAGGGGCATTTCAGCACAGAATAAGTAAAGAGATAGTAGAGGAATACCTTGTTAATCTAAATGAATTTAAGTCTCCGGGACCAGATGAACTCCATCCAAGGATATTAAAAGAGCTGGCAAATGTCATATCGGAGCCATTGGCAATCATAGTCTTTGAGGACTCCTGGAGAAGAGGAGAGATCCCAGCCGACTGGCGGAGGACAAACGTTGTCCCCATCTTCAAAAAGGGGAAAAAAGAGGATCCCAACAATGATCCCCCAGTTAGTCTGGGATCAATCCCAGGAAAGATTCTGGAGCAGATCATTAAAGAGAGAGTCTGTGAACATCTAGAAGGCAATGCCATCATCACAAAAAGTCAACATGGGTTTCAGAGAAACAAGTCATGCCAGACAAACCTTATCTCCGTCTTTGATAAAATGACCATCTTGGTAGATGAAGGGAATGCTGTGGATGTAGTTGATCTTGATTTCAGTAAGGCCTTTGACAAAGTTCCCCATGACATTCCTGCAAACAAGCTTGTAAAATGTGGGCTAGACAAAGGAACTCTTAAATGGATCTGTAATTGGTTGACCGGCCGAACCCAAAGGATGGTCAGCCATGGCTCCTTTTCCTCCTGGAGAGAAGTGACCAGTGGGGTGTCCAGTGGGGCTCTGTCCTGGGCCCAGTGCTATTCAACATCTTTATCAATGACCTGGATGACAGAATTGGGAGCATACTTATCAAATTTGCAGATGACACCAAATTAGGGGGAATAGCTAATACTCCAGAGGACAGGATCAAGATTCAAAATGACCTGAACAGACTAGAAAGCTGGGCCAAAGCTAAGAAAATGAAATTCAACACGGAGAAATGTAAGGTATTGCACTTAGGGCAGAAAAATAAACTGCACGGATATAGGATTATGGGGGACACCTGGCTGAATGAAACTACGTGTGAAAGAGATCTAGGAGTCCAAGTAGACCACAAGTTGAACATGAGTGAAGAGTGTGATGCGGCAGCTAAAAAGGCCAATGCTATTTTATGCTGCATCAATAAAAGTATAGAGTTTAGATCAAGAGAAGTAATAGTGCCACTGTATTCTGCTCTGGTCAGGCCCCACCTAGAATACTGTGTCTAGTTCTGGGCGCCACAATTCAAAAAGGACATTGAGAAACTGGAGCCTTGTGTCCAAAGGAGGGCGACAAAAATGGTGAAGGGTCTGGAAACCATGCAGCCCTATGAGGAACGACTCAGGGAGCTGGGGATGTTTAGCCTGGAGAAAAGAAGGTTAAGAGGTGATATGATCGCCCTGTTTAAATATTTGAAGGGATGCCATATTGAGGAGGGAGCAAGCTTGTTTTCTGCTGCTCCAGAGAACAGGACCCGGAACAATGGATGCAAGCTGCAGGAAAAGAGATTCCACCTGAACATTAGGAGGACCTTCCTGAGAGTAAGGGCTGTTCGACAGTGGAATGCACTCCTTCCTCGGAGGGTGATAGAGTCTCCTTCCTTGGAGGTCTTTAAACAGAGGCTGGATGGCCATCTGTCAGGGATGCTTTGATTTGGATTTCCTGCATGGCAGAAGAAGGGGGTTGGACTGGATCAGGGCCATTCTTGGGGTCTCTTCCAACTCTACCATTCTATGATTCTATGATTCTAAGAAGCATGGATCTGCATTTCTATGAGTGTCTTTTTACTTGGTAATGTCTTGCCTGCTTCTCAAATGTCCTACATTTTGCAGAGCCTTGGGACGTCTGGTCACCTGCCCAGATATAAGTCCCTTCAAATGGGCAGTTGTTCTTCTTTGGCCACCAGACATGTTCACAGATGTGCAGCAGACGTTGGAAAGGAGGGCGGCTGTTCCACCTGAAATTGCACACAATTTGGAGGAATTCAGCGCTCAGCCAGGGAAAGAAACCACACTCTCTCAGCCTCATAGGAAAATGGTGGCAACCCTCCTCTGAACCAATGTTTTTAGTGGTTTGGGGGTTGGACTCTGGAGGCCCCCGTTGCAAAAGGGAACGTCTTCTGCATCTCCGCAGTTCCCTAGCATTATTATTATTATTATTATTAATATTAATATAGCGCTGTAGATTTGCACATGGCAGCACGGCAGCTATACAGTGGGCCCTTGTTATCAACTGAGGTTTGGTCCTGAGATCCCTCCTCCGTGGATCACAAAATCCGTGGAAGCTCAAGTCCCATTAAATACAATGTCACAGCAAAATGGTGTCCCTTATAAAAAATGGAAAGTCAAGGTTTGATATTTGGAATTTATTCTTTTTGGGAACATTTTCAAACCATGGGTGCTTGAATTTGTGTATAAAGAATCCGTGTCTAAGACGAGCCGATTGTATTTCATGTCACAAAACCCTGGGATCTTGGAATCTTAGAAGGGAACCCAAAGGGTCATCTAAATAAATAAAATGAAATACATAAATAATCTACTGTCAAAACACTTCTCACGGCAAAGAAGCCCTTCCTCCCAACGGCTTTTGTGCAACAGTCCCAATGCACAAGATGTCTCATTGTGAAAAGTGCCGCATTGCACAATGGGAGCCTGAACAAAACAGAGGTTGGATGGCCATCTGTCAAAATGGGGATGCTTTGGTAGGGAGTTCCTGCATGGCAGAAGAAAAAGGGGGTGGGACAGGATCAGGGCCCTTCTTGGGGTCTCTTCCAGCTCTATGGATCTATGATTACAAGTCCCCTGACAGGAGCAGTGAGATGTTTCTACCCAATGGCTGCAGAAGTGGGGTTGCTCCTGCAGGCTTCTTGCGCATTCCGTTCTGCGCCACACACAGGGGCACATTGCCTGCTGATGTGCACTGAATATTTGGAGGCGCATGGTGGCATATTTCATGTCTTGGTTCAGTTGTGCAGTGTTGCCATTCCACACAAAGGCTGCCAGCACAGGCAGAGATGTTTGCAATCTGGCCACAAGGCAGGGTTGTGTGTGTTTGTGTGTCCGCATTGTGCAAGATCTCCATTCACTGCTCCGCTCCCAGTAAGCTTTTGTTCAGGCTGTTCGCTTCCGGGGGGCTTATGGGTCTTCTTGGGGGCAAGCTGGGGGCTGCCAGGCGCATGCAGCAAGGGCGCACAGCAGCATGAAGGGCTGGACCCTGGTCAGTGGGGCAGTGAGTCCAGGCCAGGGCCAGCTTTAGCATTTCCCCCTCCAAAGCCTGGCCCTGGGGAGGGATGGGTTAATCTCCTGGGTTGGCAAAGCTGCTGCTTCTATTAACACCTGGAGAGCTGCTGCTGTAAGAAGAACCCATTGTGATCCGCCTCAGGAATCCCAGTGGCAACCCAAGGCGGGTCTCCCCAGGTGCAAAAGATGGGCATTTGCATGGTGGCATGCTCTCCCTCTCTCTCCCCAAAGAAAGGCCCAAAGGAGGCAGAGCCAACTCTGACCATTGCCAATTACTGGGCCTTTCTCATGCAAAGTGATGGCTCCAAGGCTCCTACAGAGATCTAATTGGGGAGAGAGAGAGCCCCTCAGCAAGGAGAGATCTGGTCCTTCGGCCCTTGGCTCCAGGAAGCTCTCCAGACCTGCTCCTCCTCCTCCTCCTCCTCAGCCCCATCCCAGGACAAAGGCTCAACCCAATTCTTTGTCTCTGGCTGTCCATGGCATCCTCAGCCAGACCCTCTTCCAGCAACACATCCACAAATGGGCTGGTTTTCCTGCCGCCTGCGTCCTTCAGCGTCCAGTTGTCTCTCACATCTGGACATGATGGGGATGATGGGGAACGCAAGGGGTCAGGCGATCCCCACTTTAGTGTTCAGTTATATATCTTGGGATGTCCGAGGCAGTCAGCTTGGCAAGGCCATGGGGGCAATGGCACAAGGGGCAACCCCTGCCAAACGCCATTATGCAAGATGCCTTCAGCGTCGACTGTCCTAGCACAGAATACACCGCGAAAACCAAAGGCATCAAGTCTAGCAAATGAGGGGAAGTTAACATGGAAGGAGGAGGAAGAGCAGATGATGCATCAATAGAAGTATAGTGTCTAGATCAAGGGAAAGAATAGTGCCGCTCTATGCTGCTCTGGTCAGGCCTCACCCGGAATAATCCTGTGTCCAGTTCTGGGCCAAGCAATTCAAAAAGGAGGTGGAGAAACTGGAGCCATGTGTCCAAAGGAGGGCATCTAAAATGGTGAAGGGTCTGGAAACCATGAAGCCCTATGAGGAGAGACTTAGGGAGCTGGGGATAAGCCTGGAGAAGGGAAGATTAAGGGGTGATATGATATGAGCCCTGTTTAAATATCTGAAAGGATGCCACGTTGAGGAGGGAGCAAGCTTATTTTCTGCTGCTCCAGAAAATAGGACACAATGGAGCAATGGATGGAAGCTCCAGGAAAAGAGATTCCAGCTCAACATTAGGAGGAATGTCCTGAGCATAAGAGTGGTCCAAGAGTGGAAGTTGCTGCTGTTTCAGAATGGTCTCCAGTTTTGGAGGCTGTTTTTAAGCAGAGGCTGGATGGCCATTTGTTGGGGTGCTTTGATGATTGTGTCTTCCTGATGGCAGAAGAAGGGGGTTGGACTGGATGATCCTTGGGGTACAACTGAAAGGCCTAGGATCCTATGCATTCCTGCATGGCAGAAGAAGGGGGTTGGGCTGCATGATCCTTGGGGTCCCTTCCAACTCTAGGATCCTATGATTCTGTACCCTGGAACCAAGCCATTTGGGGCATTGGAAGGTGCTCCAAACCACCGCCTTGAACTGCTCTTGGAAGCAACCTTGGAGCTGTTCTTGCAAGACCAGTCTTACATGGCCACTAAAACACACATCCAACAGCATTTTGGCTGCTGCACCTAATACTGTTCTGAACACTTTTCAAGGGCTGCCCCACACAAAGCAAACGCCAGTCGCCAAACCCATCATCTAAATCCCATCCGATTGAGGTGGGTCAACTTGGCTTAGCATCTGTTTTTCAGGAAGCTGGACGTTGGGGTGGGGGCCAGGGTACCCCCCCCCCCCCCATCTACTGAGGGTGCCTGGCTGTTCCTCTTTGCTAGTTGAAGGACAGCATGGCTCCCTGGGCCTCTCCTGTTTGCGCTCCTCCGCAGGGCCATGCCTTGCAAACCCAGCCGCCTGAGGAGGAGGAGGAGGAGGCCCAGCTCCGGAGGGCTTTTGGGAGGGGGCCAGTGGCCCACCCTGTCAATGTGGGCTCTCATCCCGTGGGCCCCGTGGGGAGAGGATTAGGGTTAGGGTATTTCACCCCCCAGCTACTGTTCCTCTTTGCCATTTGAAGACTAAGATGGCTGGAGGGCTCCTCTGCAGGGGAATGCCTTGCAAACCCAGCTGCCTGGAGGGATTTGGGGAGGGGGCAATGGTCCATCTTGTCAATATTGACTCTACTGTGGGCCCAATGGGGAGAGGGTTGGGGGGCACAACGGCCATCGTCTTGCCTCCTCCTGGGTTGGGCTGAGGCTTTGAGGCTATGAGATCTTGAACAGGGATGGAGACAGGCCCCAGGGGAAGGAGCAGATCATGGAGGCACTTCATCTTTCATAGAATCATAGAGTTGGAAGAGACCGCAAGGGTCCTGATCCAGTCCAACCCCATTCTGCCATGCAGGAAATCCAAATCAAAGCATCCCCAACAGATGGCCATCCAGCCTCTGTTTAAAGACCTACAAAGAAGGAGACTCCAAGGGAGTTTGTTCCACTGTCAAACAGCCCTTACTCTCAGGAAGTTCCTCCTGATGTTGAGCTGGAATCTCTTTTCCTGGAGCTTGCATCCGTTGCTCCATTGTCTCCTATTCTCTGGAGCAGCAGAAAACAAGCTTGCTCCCTCCTCAATATGACATCCCTTTAAATACTTATACAGGGCTGTCATATCACCTCTTAACCTTCTCTTCTCCAGACTAAACATCCCCAGCTCCCTAAGTCTCTCCTCATAGGGCTTCATGGTTTCCAGACCCTTCACCTGACCAGAGCAGAATAGAGTGGCACTATTACTTCCCTGGATCTAGACACTATACTTCTATTGATGCAGCCTAAAATTGCATTGGCCTTGTTAGCTGCTGCATCTCACTGTTCACTCATGTTCAACTTGTGGTCCACTTGGACTCCCAGATCCCTTTCACATGTAGTTCCTTGCTGCACATCTGGTTAACTTTCCTTGGGGCAGCCAGCCCCCAAAGGAGGAGGGGGAGACCTGCCTGGGGTTTTTATTTTTGGGGGTGGGGGGTCAGCCTTTCACCCCATAGACCTCGGTCAGGTCAGGGGGTGTCCCTCCCTTCCCTGCTACCTGCTGCTTGGGACAATGCAATTGGACACAGGTCTTAACATGATGGAGGAGAATTTTCACACACCGAAGGGCCTCCATCTTGGGCCAGAGCTGGGTTTCTCTGGCAAGGGAAGGAGGGCACCTGCTCTGGGTCTGCAACAAAGCAAGGACTCCTTCTTTGCATGTGCACACGCGCGCGCGCACACACACATGGCCCCTTCCATCAGGACAAAGGTCCAGGAGCCATGATGCCCAGCTAGTTTGAGCAAGAATCAAGAGAAAAGGGGGAAGTGCAGGGAAATGTGGAAAGGAGGAGGGGGAAAGGAGGGCCATGTTGCAAGGGGCTGAATCTGTCAAGGAAGGCATGGCTGCTGCCCTGAGCTTGCAAGACCAAGGAGGACGGGGGTGACCAGCAGTCTTGCAGGTCTCCCATTGAGAGGGCCACCATGGCCGAAGGCAACTGGACATCACTCAAGGACAAGACATGGCTTCTGAGGGAAAGCGCACTTGCACACAAAGCGCCTGGGGCAGGGAGGGCTTGGATGCCGCTCCAGAGATGTTGGAAAACCAGGGAAGAAAAAGGCATACTCCTGGCAAAGTCATGCAATTGCGCTGAAGATTTTCAGAAAACATTGCGCTTGTCCAGGAATGCTCCAGCAACAGACCATCGCCAGGACTTCCCCGTCTGATAATCTTCAATGTAAGGAAGACTACAAAGGAAGACTGGAATGAGAAATGGCTGAATTGGGATATATCCACAAGTTCCACTCCATCAACATTGGCTGAAAAAAAGGCATTAGCCATTGAAGAGTTGCATTCATGGTTCTGGTTTTGTTGCTATCTCCCTTTTCTTTTGCTTCTCTTCTTTCCTTGATTGCTTGGAGCGTTTCATCTGTTATCCATGGCTCCTTCTACATGACTGCTCTTCAGGGTTCTCAGTGCGGATCCTGCTTGGCAGCCCAGGAGAGAAGCAGGGATGCTGGACGTAGCCTCACAGAGCACTCTGGCGGAGCATTTTCTCATGGACATTTCTGCACATGGACATCCTTTCCTTCCTTCTTGTGTTTTAATGAACACAAGGAGGTATTTACCTCCCCCCCTCCTTAAACCCCTTTTCTTTCTTCTCCCAAAGCAGGTGTAAGCAGTTTGCAAGGAACATAAATCATCCATAATGGGAGTACAGGCCCCTGAGAACTTTATCTGGCTTTTATCAGCTCAGAAAGACCCCTGAAAGAAACACCCAGGAGGCCAAAGAGAGCAATCTGCAACTAAGTCACCACTCCCCTCCTGCTCACCTGCAGGGTTTGTTTGCCTGCCCCAGACCAGAGCCCTCTCCCCAAAGAGAGATGTCCGGCCACCGCCTGGACATTAAACTCTTCCCTTGCAGAGCGTTGACCCACGGAGGGAGATGGATCGGAGGGTCACTGGCTCATGAGCCACGCAATCCCGGCTCCTGGCGCTGGTCCGCAGCAGGGGCCAATTGCTTTCCCCAGAGACACTGCACAGCAAAGCCATGGCCGGCCAAGGCACCGTGTTCTTGCTTGCCAAGCGAATCCTGGGAGAACAACCTTCCTCCCTGAGGCCAGCAGTGGGTGGCGGTGGGGCATCTGTGGATGAATGAGGCAAGGAGGACTGGCCCAGAGCTTTACCTGTTCAGTGAGAAGAGCTTTGTCCAAGTCCCCTTCTGCTGCTCTCCTCAATAGGCCTCTCAGCCCAATTTGTTGGTGGCAGCAATAGCAACAAAGCTTCTGCAGACCTGAATCCTGCTCTCAGCAGATCTGAGTTGTCCCCAAATGCAGCCTGAGCATTTCCATGCAAACCTCTAGTTTTATATTGCGCCTGCTTCCAGCATTTTATCAGGAAAGATTCTGGAGCAGATCCTTAAACAGAGAGTCTGTGAAGATCTAGAAGGCAATGCCATCATCACAAAAGTCAACATGGGTTTCAGAGAAAGAAGCTAATTACAGCACTTTAGAAATAAAGTTTAATAATAATAATAATAATGCCAGACAAACTGATCTCTTTCTTTGTAAAAGGACCATTTTGGTAGATGAAGGGAATGTTGTGGATGTAGTAGATCTTGATTTCGTAAGCCTTTGACAAGGTTCCCCATGACATCTTTGCAAACAAGCTTGTAAAATGTGGGCTGACAAGGGAACTGTGTAAATGGATCTGGTAATGGCTTCTTTTCACCCTGGAGAGAGTGACCAGTGGGGTGCCAGTGGGGCTCTGTCCTGGGCCCAGGGCTTTCAACATCTTTATCAATGACCTGGATGACAGAATTGGGAGCATACTTATCAAATTTGCAGATGACACCACATTAGGAGAATAGCTAATACTCCGGAGGAAGGATCAAGAGTTCAAATGACCTGAATAGACTAGAAAGGCTGGGCCAAAGCTAACAAAATGAAATTCAAACGGAGAAATGTAAGGTATTGCACTTTCGGGCGGGAAAAATAAAATGCACAGATATAGGATGATGGGGGAACCTGGCTGATGAAACTACGTGTGAAAGGGATTCTAGGAGTCCAAGTAGACCACAAGTTGAACATGAGTCACAACGTGTGGGATGCGGCAGCTAAAAAGGCCAATGCTATTTTAGGCTGCTCAAATAAAGTATAGTGTCTAGATCAAGGGAAGTATGGTTGTTAAATCTTTGTTATGGGTGATTGTCTCCTTGCCCTTGAACGCCCTGAACTGTACCAACTGGAGGAGATGCCGTCTCTCTGGAACTCAGGATCAAAGCAAACTCCAACACACAGGAAAAGCTTTCTGGAGCATGCCTAGTGAACGACTGCTTAAATGACAGATTTATGAGCAGACTTCACTTACTATTATTAATTATTATTATATTATTATTATTAGTATTATTAACCGTTTTTTATAAAGCGCTGTAAACTTTAACACGGCGCTGTACATACATCTTTTATTGACGAGCCCTGCCCTCGGGCTACATCTAAAAAGAAACGACCAAAGGGAAAGGGAAAGATGTGGTGGGGAAGGGGCCTCTCTAGTAGGATAATACATATAAAATACATAGCAATACAGAAAGATCATAAAACAGACAACAAAGAACATCAAATAGCAAGCGACCATTATGCAATGCCTGGGAAGGCTTCTCTGAACAGGAGGGGTTTTCAACTCTGTTGAAGCTGGTTAAGAAGTGATAAGGGCTCTTGTGTCTTATGGGGGAAGAAGGTTCCAGGAGTGAGGGGCAGCAGTGAAAAAGGGGCGAATTCGGGATGGGGCAGAGGAAATCCTGGGGCTGAGACAGCCAGACCGTACTAGCAGAATGGAGGGTCTGGAGTGGGAAGGTAGGACAGAAGAAGGTCTAACAAGTAAGGAGAGGCCAGCCCATGGAGGGCTTTAAGTGGAGCAGGAGCTTGTACTGGATGCGGAAGGGAGGGGAGCGCAGTGAACTCCACCCAATGAGGGTTTTATTGTTTAGTTGCCATTTACAAAACTAACAGCTAACAAGCACTGTCCTAACACATCCTTCTCTTTCAGAGTCCATGCTCAATACAAAAAACCACTTGAACCAGTCCTTTGTTCCCCATCAGGAACACGTTCCCACGATGTAGTCCATCCCCTTCCCACACAGGGAACCAAGCACAGTCAAACCAAAACAATTGTCGTGTTTACATTTAGTCTCGGCCATTTGCCCTTGAACATTCTGTTTCCAAGCCTAGACTCCTGGCCTTCAACAGGAACCAATTTTTTTACTTTAGCAAAACATTGGCCACATCTGAACATTTTTAAATACAAATAGAAATATACATTAACAATAGGCACTCTATTCCTGCTCTGGTCAAGCCCCACCTGGAATATTGCCTCCAGTTTCTGGGCAAAACAATTCAAAAAGGACATTGAGAAACTGAGCCATGTTCCAAAGGAGGGAGACTAAAATGGTGAAGGGTCTGGAAACCATGAAGCCCTATGAGGAGAGACTGAGGGAGCGGGGGATGTTTAGTCTGGAGAAGAGAAGGTTAAGAGATGAAATGATGATAGCCATGTTTAAGCACTTGAAGGGAAGTCAACTGAGGATGGAGCAAGCTGGTTTTCTGCTGCTCCAGAGAATAGAGAACAATGGAGCAACGGATGCAAGCTCCGGAAAAGAGATTCCACCTCAACAATCATGAGGAACTTCCTGAGATTAAGGGCTGTTTGACAGTGGAACAAACTCCTTGGATGCTCGTTCTTTGTAGGTCTTTAAACAGAGGCTGGATGGCCATCTGTTGGGATGCTTTGATTTGGATTTCCTGCTGCAGAATGGGGTTGGACTGGATCAGGACCCTTGCGGTCTCTTCCAACTCTATGATTCCTATGAGTCCTTCCAGCAATGGCAGCGGCTGCTTCCCCAAAGCCGTGCCTGCCGGCCGCTCACCTCCATCAGCTCCTGGTTATAGCCTCTTGGCCTTGCTCACTGCGGACTGAGGTTGGACTGGGCAGTCCTTGGGGTCCCTCCGGCTGGTGAGACCCTAGGGCTCTCTGCCGGCGTTGAATGGCCTCCTGGGACCCTCGCCTGGTGGGCTGGCCCTGGCAGGTCAAGGCTCTGGCTCCTGCTCTCTGGCTGTCTGCAGCCTAGCAGGGAACCAAGGCCCGTCTCCGGCCTGCAAGGCCTTACTTCTGCGCCCCACTCACTCCATATCCCAAAGGATGGGCACCTGGTTAGGACATGCTCACACAGCTGCCCCATAACCTGGTGCTTTCAGACAACTCCCAATTGCATGCATTTCAGTTTTGGGATTCTGGGAGATGCAGCATACCTGCTATCATACCTCATAACCTTCATTTCTCCAAGCTAAACTATCCAGCTCCCTCAGTTTGCTCCTCAAGGGCTTTGGGGGTTCCCGAGCTTCCACCATTTGGTTGCCCTTCTCTGGACTGGTTCCAACTTGTTCAAGGCGAATGACAGAACAAATGATAGCGGAAATCATAGACGAATCATAGAGCAGATATTGGGAGGGTAGTTCATGAGGGAAGCAAGGTTTCTCCTGGGGTGGTAGCCCACTTGGCCCCAGGGCCGGGTGCCCTCTTGCCACCCTCAGAAGGGAAAGGGATGGGAGCCTCTGAGGCAGACAGGCCACTCTGCCCAGACTGCCAGCCCTTCTCCCCGCGGCCTCCTTCCCTTCCTTCAGCAGCAGGAGCAGAGCTGCCTTCCAGGCCATTGATTTCCAGAAAATTGGTGGCCGGGCAGCCTCCTGCTAGCCCAGTGGGGCTCCCCTGGCTCGCCTTTTGTGCGTCCAGGCGCGGGAGAGCGTCCATTCCTGCTGGCCCTGAATTGTCAGGCCATTTCCTCCTGACAGGGGCTGATGGGCCACAGCAATGCAACAGGTGGCCTGGAGGGTATATCCCACCAAGTGGCGGGGCAATGACAACAGTCCAGCCAACAAGCAGATGCTGAAAGGGATCCGGGCCCTTAGCCTCCGCTGGCAGAGATCTCCAGCCGCTCTGTTGTGTTGAGCGTCTGTTTCCTGGGGCTTGGAGGGAATCTCTCCAGGCAATTGCTCTCAGCCTGGCTGGGCAAAAATGGAGGCATCTGTGTAACCAGAGGCAAATGCTTGAAAGTAGTTGGAAGGGAGACAACGGAACAAGAGCTGTGAATGCCCCAACCTTGGGGGGAATGGGGAGATTATAGATGGATCTTGCCACTGGGCAAAGCAGAAGCCTGAGCACACCCAGCCCATACCTTCCCACTCATCTCCCAACCAGAGATTTGGCAGAGAAGAGAGAAGCTT
>NC_056524.1:275504345-275515070 GCF_019175285.1 Sceloporus undulatus | reverse complement strand
GGGCTGTCATGACGTGACCTCCCCTTTCACCCCGGAAGCAGGAAAAGCAGCAATTGGGAAGGATTAAGCCCACTGTTGACTAGGACTCTAGAGACCAGGGTTCTTATGGAAACCCATTGGTTGACCGCAGGCAATAAGTCACACTCTCTCAGCCTCAGTGGAAGGCAATGGCAAAGTCGCTTTGAACAGATCTTGCCAAAAGAACTCCATCACAGGTTCACCACCTTAGAGTCGCCATAAGTCAGAAACGTCTTAAAGGCACCCAACAACAAACAGCCCAGGAGGGACCACTGAAGGATGGAGATGCGAAGCAAGACGGAAAGGGTCAAGCACGGCTAAGGGTCAGCCCTGGTGGCAGTGGCGCTGGCAGCAAGGGGCCTGCATACATTCAACTGCTTCTGGCAGCAAAACTGCCTCTGGACCAGTCAAGCCCTCCTGCTCAAATCTCAGTATGGCCCTCCTTCTCCAGCTGGAAATGGTTCCCCATGCCATGGGGCTACTCCCCCCCCCCCCCCCCCCCCACCATGGCCTGGCTGCCCAGGGAGCTGCCTCCAGAGGCCAGTGGGTGGACAGAGGGGGTTCCTGCCCAGCTGTGCTGCCCTCTTGCCATCAGACCCACCGGAATTAGCGCAGGCATGGCTGGGCGATCAACTTCTGTGCCCACCTGCCTGAGCCTGCATGCCCCTGTACCCACCTGACCCCTTTCCCAAGGAGAAGTCATGGCTGCTGGGGGGGGTGGCAGAGGGGCTAAAGCCCTTAGAGGCACCTGCCTTCTAGGACAGAGGCATTTGGGGGGGGGGGGCGCTCTGGACCAAAGAGGACTGCTGCTGTTAACTGTCCTCCAGTCGATCTTCTCTCGACCCATGCTGACCCTGTGGATGAGGCATCTCTAAGACCTCCTGTCCTCCACTGCTCTGCTCAGGTCCTCCAAATTCATACCTATGACCTCCTTCATAGGGTCCATCCATTTAGCATGCAGCTTTCCCCTCTTTCCATTTCACCTTTCCTAGCATCATTGTCTTTTCCAGGGAGCCCTTCCTTCTCGTGACGTGGCCAAAGTACAGCAGCCCTGGTTTGGTCATCTTGCCTTCAAAGGAGATTTCCACCTTGATCTGCTCTAGGACCCATTTGTTCGTCTCCTTGGCCCTCCACAGGATCCTCCGCACTCTTCTCCAACTCCGCATCTCACGGGAGCTTATTTTCTTCCTGCTTTCTTCACTGTCCATCTCTCGCATCTGTACATGGCAATAGGCAAAACAATGGCTTGTGCGATTCTAACATGCTCAGAGGATTAGCTTACAGTTGTAAACTGCTTAGACACTGTTAGTTCATGATATATAAATGAAGCTGTTTGTTTTGCTTTTATTGGTCCTGGCTTTTTGTGGGGTGAGGGAACTGGCGCTGATTCCCAGGATCCAGTTGCTTTCCTGCCAGCCTCCTCTTGGCCTCCTTGGTGTGTGTTTGTGTGGCTTAGGCAGGCCTGCAGCTTGTCCAGGGGTCTCGGTCCCCTTGTGTTCCAGGGGGGCTCTAGGACCCATTTATCTGCCTTTTTGCAGCCCAGAATCTCCACAGGACTCTCCTCCAGCTCCAGGTTTCTGACGCGTCGCCAATTGTCTTTGCGTCAACCTTTGCCACTGTCCAGATTCCACAGCCATACAGAGCAATATGAACTATTCTGGCCTGGATTGTTCTGACTTTGGTTTGTTCCTCTTGTTTTTGGTAAGGAGGGCTGATACTGGGGACCTTCATTTCCACAAGATTGGCAAGATGCTGGGGAGCTGCAAAGCCAAGAAGATGCGGAGACCCTCACCTGTCCCTGCTTTGTCCCTCCAGCAGTTACTGTGGGAGGAGAGAGTAGCCATGAGTCTGGCTTTGGCCTGGGGAGGGGGGCAGGCAGGGTCAGATCCTGCTTACGCCCCTCTCAGCCCAGCCTACCTCACAGGGCCGTTGTGAAGATCTCTTCTCTTGGTGTGTGATTGTACAGAAAAGGCAGCAGATCCCATCTGATCTTGGAAGCTAAGCAGGGACAGCCCGGGCTAGAACCTGAATGGGAGACAGCCAAAGAAGACCAGGTGCTGTTAACTGTTTTTTCAGAGGAAGGACCTGGCAAAACCACCATGGAGGACTCCTTGCCTAAGGAAACCCTACAAAATTCAGGTGGCCAACCATAAGTGAACAGGTAACTTGAAGGAGCATTTGTTGTGGTTAACTGCCATCAAGTTGATTTATGGTGACTCCGTGGATGAGGGACCCCCAAGACCCCCATCATCCACAGCCAAGCCCCCCATCATCCACAGGTCCTGCAGAGTGAGGGCAGCAGCCATGATGGCTTCCTTGGTGGGGTGGGTCTCTTCCCCTCCCTTCCTCTTCCCCTTCCAGCTTCCCAAGGAGGACTGTCTTTCCCAGGGAGTCCTGCCTTCCCATGATGTGGCCAAAGTAGGACAGCCTCAGTTTAGTTGCCTGGGCTTCTAGGGAGAGTTTGGGTCTCATTTGCTCTCTGGCCTTTTTGGCAGTCCAGAGTATTCTTCGCCAGCGCTCTCTTGACCATCTGCTGCCCATTGAAGCAAGGAGTGGCCCTGGCACTGGCTGGACACCTCTCTCTGGGCTTCTGATGATGAGCCAGGCTCCATGGGTCAAGCAGAAGCTGGGCAGCAGCAAGTAAGGGGCAGGTTTGGGGTGGAGGGTCCTCAGGGGCAACAACAGTGGCTACATAGCTGACTGCAAGGGAGCCAACATTGTGCAGATGATGTTTGTTGTTGTTACTGTTGTGTGCCTTTGTTTCTCCAGTGAGCCTAAAGTGGGCCTATCATGAGGGTTTCTTGGAAAGAGTCCTTGGTCTTCCTCTGAGGCTGAGAAAGTATGCCTTGCCCCAAGTCACTCAGTGGGTTTTCATGGCTGAGCAGGGATTTGAACCCTTGTCTCCAGAGCTGTGCTCCAATGCTTAGGAAGGACTGCCTGATGTTTGACAGTGGAAGACACTACTGCCTTGGAAAGTGGCCTACTCTCCTTCTTTGGAGGCTGTTTTTAAGCAGAGGCTGGCAGCCACCTGTCCCAGGGAGGAGGGCTTGGACGGCAGGCGAAGGGGGCTGGACGGGTGGCCCCTTAGGATCCCTCCCAGCTGTAGAATACTGGAGATTCTGTGTATTCCTGCATGACAGAATGGGGTTGGACGGGGTGGCCCTTGGATTCTAGGACTCTGGGCTGGCTCTCCGGGAGTCCACTCCTGAAGGCCCCACCGCCAGCCCCATGCCTGGCTCCTTCCCTCCCTCCTCTCCTCTGGGTCTGGGTCCTAAGAGGCTTCCAAAAGGTGGCAAGGGGGGGGGGGCCGCCCCCCCCCCCTTCAGGAGGAGGAACAGGGGAGGGAGGCTGGGGCTGAGGCTTGTTTCCAGGAGGCCCCAAAGAAGGGACCCCTGCTGCCTCCCCGATTTCAACAAATGGCCTGTTTAAGGGTGACCTGCTCTGGTGACCCCTGAAAGGATGGATGGGACTCTGGGGAGACAGAGGAGGAGGAAGGGGCTTCTGGCTGGGCATTAGGCCTTAGGCATAGGGCTAGGAATGAGTTCAAAACCTGCCCCCAATGGTTCTTAGTTCTTCGTAATGTTTAAGTGGAGTCATCTGACTCTGGAAAGGCGACTTGGACTAAACATTAAGAACTTCCTGGCAAAGTAAGAGCTGTTCAGCCACAAAATGGTGGTTCATACATAGCATGGCTACATTTTGCTCAGCTGCATCCGTACTGCTGTGCGTTTGGCTTGTGCGAAAGCGCTCTTACCACAAAGCTTCCTGCAAGTGGGGAGACAGCAAAGCTATCGGGGATTGGGGTCCTTGCCTGGTTTATAAGGAGAGGGCCTGCTTGGACTCTGAACCTCGCTTGCCATAAGCAGGGCCAGGGGAGCCAGGTGGGTCCAGAGAGCTTTCTGGGGCCCTACACCCTTTGAGGGACCAACCAAGGGCTCAGGGTCCATTCAGCCTGGCATCTTCCAAGGTCCCTAAAATGGGTCCCAAGCAGCTTGTTGGGGCCAATTGGCTAAACGCATTGTAAACCACTTAGTGATTAAGTGCACTGATAAGCGGTCTAGAAATGCACTTGCTACCTGCTGCTTCTCCCACCGACCCACCAGGCCTGGCCTCCCAGGGCACTCTTCCATGTTTCTGCAGCCTTTGCTGGCCCAGGAGCTATTGCTGCTGCTGCTTCAGCTCCTTGGAGGGGCAGCTATGGCTGAGACGCTTTCCCTCCCTGGAAAGTGGCACCCGGCCTGGATGGGCTCAAAGCCTCTGGAATGCTTGACCTCAGCTGCTAATCCCGTCTCCGTTGACGCCGTTCAGGGGATCGTCTTGCTGCCCAGCCCTGCTTACAGGGCAAATTGCAGAGATGACCAGAGCTCCCACCCAAAGGCCCAGCACCCGTCTCAGGTTCCAGACACCTGGCATGGTCAGGCGGCCAAAGGCCTGGGAGCCGGAGGGAAGGCAGAGAGAAGCTGGCAGACCTTCAGGGACACAGAAGGGATCCCAAACCCGGCTCCCCACCTATGAGACCGCTCTGTGGAGCTTCCTTCCTTCCTTCCTTCCTGCCTGCCCTCCCTCCACATGCACCTTCCCCCTTCCTTCCTTCCTTCCTTCCTTCCTTCCTTCCTTCCTTCCTTCCTTCCTTCCTTCCTTCCCTGGCACTGGACCTGACCCACTCAGCTGGCTCAATGGGCAGAAGGGGCAGGGGTGCCACTAGGGGCGTGCGGGGGGTTGAAGCCGCACAGGAGACGCCTTAAGAAGGGGGTGACCCCACTACTCTCCAAACATCTGCTTTTTGGTGGAAGTGGGCTGTGCCATTTCCCTGCATCTCTTTAAAATGCTGGAGATGGAGTGAGTGGGGTTAGGAAAGGAGAGGCTTCAGGGCTTTTTAAAATTTAAACATTTAATTTTTTTAAATTTGGGGGGAAAAGATTTTTATTGTTTTAAAATTTGCTTCAAAACCAGTCAAATTCTCACTTTACTCTAGCCATTATTTTAACACTAAGCCAAACTTGGTTTGGGGTGAAAAAAGGAGCTAGGTACATATCAATACACTTAGGCCTTGCGTATAATATTGTAATCTAAAAGTAGAATTAATAATTTAATTAATTAATTACTAATTTAATTAATGTCACGACTTTTGTCATTACAAAATGCCTTAGTGGTTCAAGTGTTTGACTGAGACTCTGGTGACCAGGGTTTGAACCCCCCCCCCCCCGCCCCTGACCCCCCCTTGGACATTGGTTCACTTGCACAACATCCCCCTTCAAGACACAGGTTGCACAGCGCAAACCGTGTGGAGCCTTGGACCCGTGTGCGTTTCACAATGATAGGGCCAGGTTTCCATGTCGGCTGGGGCCTGGGGTTTGGGGAGGCTTTCTGGCTGGAAATGTTAAGTGCCCTTCCTTCAGCAACCAGTCCCAGGATCCAATAGGACAGGATCATAGAATCATAGAGATGGAAGAGACCACTAGGGCCCTGATCCAGTCCAACCCCATTCTGCTATGCAGGAAATCCAAATCAAAGCATCCCTGACAGATGGCCATCCAGCCTCTGTTTAAAGACCTCCAAGGAAGGAGACTCCACTACACTCCGAGGGAGTGCGTTCCACTGTTCATGGCTGTTAAAATGAATTGTGGTGCTATAATTTTCTGTAGTGAGAATGGGCCCCTACTCCACAGGGCTGGTGCGAGCCTTAGGCGGAATGAGGACACATTTGTTTGTCCTTTTGGCTGTCCATGGGATCCTCAGCACCGATTTGTGCTCCATGGGCAGGCTCCTTCTTGCTCACCTCCAATCCAGCGCTTGACTTTTCCCAGCTGCTCCCCACTGGATCTGGGCCTCAGTCTCAAACATTCCCACAGCGGGGACCAGCAGTGCCACAACCCCCCATGCGTCCCACCTTTGGGCCCATTGGCTACCACTGGAAACTCTCCAGGGACTGGCAGAAAGTGGCTTGCAGACCCTCCAGGGACCCCTGGCACAAGTTGTACAGCCCTGGAGGGACTTCTCCCCAAGGGACACAGAAAGAGCTCACAAGAAGCGCCCCAGCTTTGTGCTTCACAAACACCAGCAAAACCAGACTGAAGGGCAGGCGCAGCTCCTGCCCCAGTGCCCCCTGCTGCCCCACGGACTCTGCTGCCTGTCTTCCATCTGGGGGGCTTAGCTTTGCCTCTTGGAGCTCAGAGCCAACAGTATGGAGGAACTAAGGAGTGTGCGTCTCCGTGTTTACAGTCCTCATTTCTCTTTTGGAAAGCAATAAGCCCCCAAACCAAGCAATGGCTGAGAAAGCTGCAATGCTCCTCTGCCCAGGGAAGAAGGCTAGCGGAGCCAGAACAAAAGCTTTCATGCAACCTACTGCTGGGCTCCTCCAATAAATCTTGTTTGCTGATATTCTCCTCATTTTGTAGAGTTAAGACATGCTGCTGTTGTTTGCTGTCAAGTGGGGTTTGACTTCTAGAGCCCTTGCAAACTCGGAGCAGCGGCTGAGGCATCCTTGGTGGGACCAAGCCCCTTCTTCTACTCTCTGTGAGCTTCCCAGCATTATCTCCTTTCCCAGGGAGTTGTATCTTCTCATGCTATGTCCAAAGCCATTTTGTCTCTTGAGGATCCAGGCTCATTTTCCTCTTGCAGCCCCTTCATTTGCCCTTTTGGCAGATGTCTTGCCAACAGATGGGGATCCTCTGCATGAGAGGCTTCCAGGAGCGTCTCAGGTCTTGCAAAGCCAGGGCAGCAATGGAGGCTTCCTTGACGGAGTCCCTCCGTCTTCCTCTTTCCCTGCTGCCTTCTGCCTTTCCAAACGTTCTTTTCTTTTCTGGGGAGTTTGGTCTTCTTGTGCGTATGCCATTGAATATCCGTTGTGGGGGCCTGGGAGGCTTGAGTTTTGGGCCAGAGGAGATTTCAGCGTTGAACTCTTCTTGGACCCCTTTGTTTGTCCCTTTAAGCCCTCCATTGTGTTCACAGAACTCCTCTGACCCACATCTCAAAGGAGTGGGTTTCATTGCCCTCGTCTTCCTTCGCCGTCCAGCGCGCAACACAACCCACACAGAAACTGGCTCCACGAAGCCACGCAGGAGCCTGGCTTTCTAGAGGAGCTCGCCTGGTTCCTCCATGGCTGCCCTTCCCAGTCTAACTGGTTTTCTTCCAGTTTCCCATCCTGTATTCAGTCTTCTCAGGCAATGGCCCATTTCAGGAAAAGAGGGCTAAAGCAGATGAAACGATGGAAGAATCGTAAAGCAAGCGAATGGCTCTTTCAGGGAGCAAACAAGAGCAAGAGCCTGTTCTTTCTGCTGCAAAGAACCCCCCCCCCCTTTAATTTCCCAAATCTTGCAGGAGGGATGCTGTGGTTTTGAAAAGGGCTCTTGGGTGGATTTACTTTCAGGGGGGGGTGTCGGGGGGGATTCAAGGCCCAAAAGGAAGAGGATGGGCACCAGGCCTCTCACCCTCGCCCCAATTGGAAACATAAGAGGCTGATGGGAGTTGCAGTGAGTTGATATGGGATTATGGGGATTGTTGTCCTCTGGGAAGGCACCTCTGGCCTGCTCTCTGCTCTCCAAGCAGGAGGTCAGACCCATTTTAAAAGAGAGAGAGAGGGGGGGAGAGACAACAGACCCCTAATCCCTTCCTCCCCAGAAAGAGAGAGAGAGTAATGCTGTTATCTCAGATAAGGCACAAAGTCAGGCCAGGGACCTCTCTGTGGGGCAGATCTTGGGGGGCAGGAGGCAGTCTGCAGATTTGGGGCTGGCTGAGGCCATAAAGAGGGAGGGTCTCTCTCTCTCTTCTCCCCCCCCCCCCTTGGGATTCTGAAAAAGCCAAAGCCAAAAAGAACATGGAGGGACCTAGGAAGGAAGGAAAAGCAAAGGAGAGAAAGGAGGGTGGAAGGAAGGAGGAATACCTCATCCGAGCATTGCTGCCTCCCCCCCCCAGTGTGTCCCTTTCTTTGCTGGGCCCAAAGGTCTTGGCAAGCGGGCCTTGGCCAAGGAGCCAAAGGGGGTCTCCGGGAGAGCTGGGCTTTGCCTTGGGCCACAGCCAGTGCACCAGGGCATGGGCAGAGGGCCTCCAAGAGCAGTAGCCCAGGTGCCTGGGGGGGGGGGAAAGCCCTGAGGTCCTCAGCAGCTGGGGATGATGGGGCTGAGTCCTTTCCTCCTCCCGCAAGGAAGGGGCCTGGATGGAGAGCTGGAAACAGGCCGGGGGGGGGGGGGCGCCGGCGGCGGTGAGGGGGGGGGGGGGGGGGGGGGTTTCTCAAAGAAGGGGGGTTACCCTTTGAGGACTGCAGATGCCAGCAGTCACCCCAAGGGTCATACTGCCTGGAGGATGCTGGGGCTTGCCGTGTGGCTCCAGAGAAGTACCCCCCCATCTCTCCTCTTCCCTAACTGGGCTGGGGGCCATGTTTCAGGGCAGGAAAGGCCCCTCCAGGTCTCAGTCCTGGGGAGGCACTTGCAGGCTTCCTTCCTTCCTTCCTTCCTTCCTTCCTTCCTTCTGATGGAGGAGGAAGAGGTCTTCCTTCCTTCCTTCCTTCCTTCCTTCTGATGGAGGAGGAAGAGGTGTGAATGGCTTTGGGGGGGCAGAGGGGGCTTTTCCTCCAGCGATTCCTAGAGTTTGGTCCTCCAAATATTTTGGGCTTCGGCTCCCAGAATTCCTGACTGTTGGCCAAGGTAGCTGAGGCTTCTGGGAGTTGAAGTCCAAAACACCTGGAGGACCTTTTGAACAACTGGGGTGCACCTTGTTGTTGGGTGCCTTCAAGTTATTTCCAGCTTCTGGTGACCCTGGTCTGGGCTTTCCTTGGCAAGGTTTGTTCAGAGGAACATGATCTAACTGGAATTCGAACTCTGCTCTTCCAAGTCATAAATGCCATGTTCAGTCCACCAGACCACACTGGTTCCCGCAGGGTGCATCTACACTGAAGGAATAATGCAGAATGACACCACTTTAACTTCCTTGGCTCCATCCTACAGAAGCCTGGGATTTGTAGTATTTGTGAGGCACCAGCCCTCTTTGGCAGAGAAGGCCAAAGACCTTGCAAAGCTGCCATGGGATGGAGCTGCTGTTTGAGAGTCAGATAGAGGCTGCCTGGGAGCAGGAGGGGGCTCTCCTTTGCTTTGGAGGGCTTTGCAGGGATCCCAGCCATTGCTCAGGAGCTGGGCATCTGTGGACTGGCGCATCGCTGGGGCAGCCGGGGTCCGAATGCGCCTGGGTCCCCTTCCAGGACTCTTGGGCTCTTTGCCATCTTGTCCGAAATGCTGACAGAGCCCTTGGCAGCAACAGCAGCACCCAGTTTTATTTTTTAAACATGTATTTATGAAAACATTTACATCCCACCCTTCATAGAATCATAGAATCATTGTGGGATTTCAGACAAAACAATAAACAATATAAAACCAGTTCCAGAGTAAAACAAAAAAATAGTTTAAATAGGATGGCAGGGTATTAAACAAGGCCACAAGTTAAAACAGCTTTAAAAAGTGCAATGCCTTTGAAACCAGGAAAATGTGCCTTTAAAGCGCATTAAGCCCCAAAGGGCTTCCTAAAAGGCCCCAGCCTCCTGGCTGCCCCGATCCAGGGGCATCTCCAGGGGAATCTCTTTCCCTTGACAACTAACAAAGTGAGGAAGGGGCTGCTTAGCACCAAGGGACCCAGAGACCACCCCCAGCCAGGCAGAGCCTGAGGCGGGCGAAGGAGGAGGGGGATTCGGGGGGCTGCAGCTCCCCAGGGATCCTCTCCAGACGATGGCAGGCGGCCCACCAGGGACTTTGACATTTTGCCTGCCTGGTTGCTTCCTTCCTTCCTTCCTTCCTTCCTTCCTTCCTTCCTTCCTTCTTGCTTTCCTCCCTCACGTCTTCCCTTCCCTTCCCTTCCCGTTCCCCATCTCCTTCTCCTTCCTTCCTTCCTTCCTTCCTTCCTTCCTTTCTCCCTTCTCCAAGAGAATTCCTTCCGCTTGCAAGCCTCTCCTGAGCCTGTGGAGGACAGAGGACACAGGACAGTCAGTTGGTGACCCCTGAGACGGACGGAGGGCGTTGTGGGGCCAGCAGGTGCCACCTGGAGAAGTGCTGCCAGGCAGACTTATTGGATTCAACTGACCACTGGCTCAGAGCCTCATAATTTGAACCCAAAGTGATGGGTCCCAAAGAGAAGAAAGGAGGTTCAAGTGGCCAAGGGGAATTCTTGCACATTTCTATGCACGCACGCACAAGCGCGCGCACACACGTCCCAAACTATGTTGCTCAGCTTCCTCAGAGATCCAGGAAACCTCAGGCCAACAGCTCCTTTGCTTTGATTCTTTCTCCTTCAAGCTGCCAAGTGCCTTCCTGCCTCCAAATCTGGAAGCACTTTAAAGAGCACAACCGTTTGCAGAAATCCATGGCAGCAGCCACCCATCTCTCTCTCCTCCCTCTCTCTTGGGTCTTCCCATTGCAAGACCCATCCCAGCAAGCCCTTTCCCATGCCAATGCTGCCGCCATCGCAGAAAGCCTCCCTCTCCTTCCCTCTGCGTTTGGCATGCCAAAATTTATGGGCACTTGGCCACACATCAAAAGCACGCTCAGCCACTTACAGTAAAATCAAAGCAGACAGAAGAATGAATATGGAGTAAGGTTAAAACACCTCATTACAGGAACAAATTGTTCATCTGACATCCAAATAATGGGATTTATTGCTCGGGAAGATTGCAGCCAAATCTCTTCTCTAGCACCCGCTGCCACCGCCACCGCATGCCAACCCACC
>NC_056524.1:275470740-275503945 GCF_019175285.1 Sceloporus undulatus | reverse complement strand
TTCTGTCTGTGACTCCTTGGATGTATGGTAAAATACCTTCCCTTTGGGGGGCTGCTTGTCTTCCCTCCTCTGGGTTTTCCTGGGCCTGGCAGCCCTTCTGAGGTCTGAGCTGGAATAACCATCGGCCTGTAGAGCCCGGTCCAAGTCCTTCAGTTCATCTTCCAAGGAGTGGGGTTCTCAGATGGGTTTTGCTCTGTCTACCAGTGTTTTGATTGTGCTTCTTTTCTGTCCTGGGTGATGGTTGGAGTTCTTGTGCAGGTATCGGTCTCTATGTGTGGGGTTTCAGTATACTGTGTGGCCCAAACGTTGGTTCGGTTTGTGGATGACTAGGACTTCCAAGAATGGCAGTGTTCCTTCCTTTTCCTTTTCCATAGTGAACTGGATGTTGGGGTGGATGTTGTTCAGATGGTTCAGGAACATAGCCAGGTCTCCATGGCTCCAGATGGTGAAAGTGTCATCCACGTATCGGAACCAAGTTGTGGGCTTTTTCGGTGCTGTTTCCAGGGTTTGCTTTTCAAAGTGTTCCATGTAAAAGCTTGCTATCACCGGGCTTAGAGGGCTTCCCATTGCTACCCCATCTCTCTGTTTGTAGCATCCATTGTCCCACTGGAAATAGCTTGTGGGGAGGCAATGTTCGAACAGGGCTGTGATGTCTTCTGGAAAAATCTGTCGGATGAGTGTCATGGTGTCCATTATGGGGACTTTGGTGAACAGGGAGACCTTTCCAGGTCACACAATATATACAGCCAAGACCTTTCCAGGTAAACATTCTCTGAAGATGCCAGATGCCACAGATGCTGCTGGCGAAACGTCAGGAAGAAACTCTGCTAGAACATGGCATTCACAGAGGCCCCTGGAAAACCCCCCAAAACCCCCCATGGATGTCAATTCATGCTTATGAGCCATGCTCCAAATGGAGGACATTTTGGAATTCCTCCTGGACAGAAGGTTGAAATGTTGAACATGTCCTGGAAAAGGAGGACCTGTGGTCCCCAAGGGTTTTGTGTGTGTGTGTGTGTGTGTGTGTGGTGCCTTTTCCTCCCGCCAGGCCCAGGAAACAGAAATGGCACAGGGCTTGGCTGGCCTTTGGAGGGTGTGTGTGTTTGTGCCGCGGTCGAAGGGCAGCTGAGGTGGAAATGGACGCTGCTGGACAAGGGGCTGAAAGCGCCCCCCTCTCTGCCAGCCCCAATGTCTCTATTATTATTATTATTATTATTAAGCTTAAATTTACACAGCACTGTACATACAATCTTTTAATTAGACAGTTCCCTGCCCTCAGGCTTACAATCTAAGAAGACACGACACAAAAGGAGAAGGGAATGGTTGCGGGGAAGGGGATCAGGTCCTGGAGTTCATCTTTCCCTCTGAGGCCGGGACCAAGACAGATGGACAGATGGAGGGCTCTGTTTCTTAAGGATAGGCCCAAGGCATTGGGGAGGCCAGATGGGATTGGCCTACCTTCTCTTCCCCCAGAGGCCAGGATGGAGTCGGATGCCTTCTGGGAAGGGCTCCGTTCCTTTAGGGAGGCCAGATGGGATTGGCTTACCTTCTCTTCCCCCAGAGGCACCAAAGAGGCAGCAGCCAAGGGATGGAGATTGTGGCTGACCTCAGCGGCCAAAGCACACACAATGGTTGTGTCACACCTGCACAGAGTAGAGCCACTCCCCAGTCTGCAACCAAAGGGACTCTGCTTGACCGCTGGAACCAAACCAGGCCCCGTGGCTTTGCCCGTCCAGCTTCCAACAGAAATAAAAATCTTTCCCCCTGAACAAGGAGCCAGACTCCGTATCCATCAGCCACGGATGCAGAAAACAGGGAGGGTTGCGTGCTCCTGGGCACCGGCTGCACAGATCTCCTGGCTCAGCCTTTTCTTGCTGTGCAGCTGGCAATCACACAAAAGACAGACAGGTAAAATGAGGTTCACCCAAAGTGCCCTCCGCTTTCCCCTTCACCCCATCTGAGGCAGCCTTCCTTCTTCGCTGCCATGCTCCAGTGTGCACAAGTGTGCAAGTGAAGAGCCACAGAATCACAGAGTCGGAAGACACCATCCAAGCCCTCCTCCCTGTGAGAGGTGGCCACCCAGCCTCTGTTTAAAAACAGCCTCCAAGGAAGGAGACTCCACCAGAATCTCCAAGGAAGCAGTGTCTGTTGGGGCATGGAAAGACGCGCTGTGTCCACCACGACCACCTGCAGAGTTGAACCACGTCGACAGGACGCCAGGGAGAAGGAATCTGAAGAGATGTCTGCAAGGTATTCAGGCCAAGAAGCAAAATATTCCTTCACCAACGCAAACGGCCTTGAGCTCCCGGCTTGAGAAATAATGACAAGAGCACTTCAAGGGCTTTAATAAATAAGTTACTTTGTCAACCAAACAACCATAACAATAAAAACAGAGAGGCAGTTACTCTAACACCAACTGTCATAACTGACACACTCTCTCTCTCAAGAACTGACAGCATCAACATTCCATAATGCAAGTGTCAACTGTCAACTGCCACTGGAACTGTAATAGGTTCCGCTTCAGCTCTATCTTGTGGTCACATACATGCCATTTCCTAACAGTGTCTTCTGCAGTCAAACAGCCCTTACTCTCAGGAGGTTCCTCCTAAGGTTGAGGCGGAATCTCTTTTCCTGTAAGACTGAATCCATTGCTCCATTGTGTCCTGTTCTCTGGAGCAGCAGAAAACAAGCTTCCTTCATCCCCAACATGAGAGCCCTTCAAATACTTAAACAGGGTTATCATATCTCCTCTTAACCTTCTCAGAACTAAACATACCCAACTCTCTAAGCTGCTCCTCATAGGGCTTGGTGGTTTCCAGACCCCTTACCATTTTGGTTGCCATCCAAAATGTGGCCTGCTTTGCCAGGTGGTTGTGAGGGCAACATGGAAACAGCCATTGCAGAGCAGCAAAGTCTTCTTCTCTGCCCTCCAAATTGTCAGGAGAGGAGCTGCTCTCATGGGATCGCCAGACCTGGAGGCCAAGATGCGGAAAGGGCCTGGCTAAATCAACAGAGATGGAGAGGGCTTTTGGGTCCAGTGCCCACCTTTGCAGACTGGGTCTCCATCCAGGGAGATCTTTCCATTAGACGTGGTGTTTCTCCTTATTTGGCCATCATGCCCTGAGCCCCTGCGGCTGATGCTTCTTCATGCCCCCCCCCCGCTTGATGCTGACCCCTCTGGCATCCCAAGGGAATGGGCCTGGGCCTTAGGCGTGGGCCCTGAAATCTCACCACTGACCCCCCCATAGCCCCCATAACAGAAGTGTGTCTAGGGACAAACACACCCCAACTCCATCATGTATGCACCAAGCAGGGACGTAGCCAGCATTTTAGGAAGGGGGGGTCCAGACTAAGTGCCACCATTATAATGGGGCTTGGGCACAGCAGCGCAGCAGCATGCACCATTCATTTTTCTAATGGAAGGGGGAGTCCGGACCCCAAGAACCCCCCCCCCCGGCTACATCCCTGCACCAAGATTTTATGCATGCATGCCTACAAACTCACATAAACCAGCAATAACAACAACAATAACAACACAGATTTTGAGGGGAGGGGGACTCTCTGGAAGTCTAGCCCTGCCTTCCATTCAGCCTCCATTTCCCTTCCTTGGTTAATAATTACTGGGGGACTCCAGACCCTTCTGGCAGCCAGGGGTTAAGGAGCCCTTGCAGCAAAGAGACCCCCCCCCCCCAAGGGGGGTGTGTGTGGGTGTGGGTGTCTAGGGTTGTTTTTTACCCCCCCCCCCCCCAGTTCACAGCCAGCATCACAAAGTGCCCCAGAGCATCCATCCATCCATCCATCCATCCATCCATCATCTCTCCTGTCAAAGGCCTGGAGCAGCCTCAATCCACATCTCAGGCTCAGCCCTGGCTGCCAGCCACCAAAGAAGGATGCAGACAGCAACAGCTCTTCCTTCCCAATAAACAAGGCGCAAAAGGCCCCAAGTTGCTCAAAGGCAACCTTTAAGTGATACCATCTGGGACTTCTCTTCCAAGGGATGGGAGGGGGCTGTTGCAAGCAGAAAGGGCGCCATTTGCACAGGAGCAGAGAGGGAGAGCTCTTCCTCCTCGGAGCCGTCAAAGGACCCCCCCCCCCTCCTTGCGTTTGGTCTCTTGTATTCGGAAGGTACATACATCTAGTGATGTACACACATGCGTTCAACCTAGACAATGAGAAAATTGAAACAGTCAAAGATTTCCCATACCTTGGATCAAGAAATCAAAAGAAGACTACAAATAAATGGGAAGGGCATAAAAGAACTAGAGAAGATCCTAAAGTGTAAAGATATACAACTGAGCACTAAAGTTGGGGTACTCCAAGCCATAGTGTTCCCCATAACTATTGATGGGAGAGCTGGACAGTGAAGAAAGTGGATGAGAAGAAAACAAACTCCTTTGAGATGTGGTTCTGGAGAAGAGTCTGAGGATGCTGTGGACGGCCAAAGAGATGCAAAACGCCTCCTTGCGCAGATCAAGCGGGAAATCTCCCTGGAAGAAGCCAAGATGACAAACCAAAGCCCACATCCTGAGATGGGAAAATCCATTGGAAAAGCAATAATGCTGGGGAGGGTGGAAGGGTGCAGAAAGAGAGGAAGGCCGCATGGCAGACGGAGGGGCTCTATCAGGGAGGCCACAGGAATGGATAAGACACCGGAGCTGGGCAGAAGGGCTGGGAAGAGGGGCCGGGAGAGGCCTCATCCACCGGGTCGCCATGAGTTGGGTTGGATGAGGACAGTTAACAAACAAACAAACATCAGTATTAGTATTAGTATTATGTGGCCTTCTCTGCCAAAGAGTGCTACCGAATTCTCTATGATGGAGAGATGACAATTAAAATGGTGTTTCAACGCTGCGCCATTATTAGAGCACGTCTGGTGCCCTGGAGCTGGACTGACTTGTTCGGGAGCCAGAGAGCTGGTTGGCCAGGGGTTCCTTTGGCCTGAGCTATTGGGAGCATCCATGCCCTTTCATGCTCCTTGCCCTCACTGCTTCTGAGATTATTATTATTAACCTTTATTTATGAAGCGCTGTACATTTACACAGCGCTGTACATGCAATCTTTTTAGTTAGACGGATCCCTGCCCTCGGGCTTAAAATCTAAAAAGACGTGACACAGAAGGAGAAGGGAGTGGAGTGGAGAAGGAGAAGGAGAAGGGAGCTCTTGCATTGGGGCAGTGCAGTGTGGTTCTCTACATGTGGAGCTACTCCTTGACTGTGCTATGGAGAAAGCAAACCCACCCTTTATGCTGAATGGTTGTATCGCTTTCATTTATGAATTAAAATGATATTGACCTCTCACCCTTGGTCCAAGGGTCTCAGGGCGATGCTCAGGCTCATGTCAGTTTAAACCAATTACATATAGCCATTTGAAACAATAAGCATGGCTTAAGCAGACTAAGCAGCACATTGCAAAGAAGAGCACCTTTGAGACCAACTGAAAGGAAGAGGTTGGTAGCAGGAGCTTCTGCAGACCTGAATCCAAATGCATTTGAGGAAGGAGGCTCTAGTCCAGGAAAGCTCTCATGCTGCCAACGCCTTTCTTTCAATGTGAAGCCGAAGCCTTTCATGGCCGGCCGGCATCCATAGTCTTTGGTGAGTTTTTGGGGCTATAGAACAGTTTATTCCTGACATTTCTTTCAGTTTCTCTCAAAAGTGCTGAAAGATCTCTTTGCAGAATGACTTTCCAAACACATAGTAGGCATTTAAATTTGTTATCTTATACTATTGTTTTAATATCTTTCTGGCTTACACTCTTTTTAGTATTACTGTTTTTATACTGGGGGGGGGATAGGGTTTTTTAGAAGTTTTAACTGAATCTCGTTTTATTGTAATCCACTTGGGTTCCGAGTGATTAAGTGGAGATGATGATGATGATGATGATGATGATGATGATGATGATGATTATATGCTTTGTCTCATCTTCTGAGATCACCTGTGGCCAGATCTCCTTAGGCTCCTCTGAGATTCTGTAGCGATCTGACCATCCAAAATTTGCTTTTCCCTTGAAAGGAAGGGCTGTGCTCCCTGAGCATCGATGCGCCCGCCAGTGCTCCATTCATTTTGGACCCGGTGGCGCGGTGGATCCAGGCCAAGGTCCAAGGCGGGCTTTGCAGGCATCCTCCCAGGTGCTGATCCTGCTTCCTAAACTGGCCCAGGACTTGAAGAGCTCCCTCAAAGCTCCCAAGAGAGTGGGCTGGACTTCTCTCCCCTGAGATGGGAGCTGCCCCCCCAGCCCTCCCTTGGGGCCCTTGCATGGTGGGCACAGCTCCTCCTGCCTTTGCTGGCACAGTCTGGCCAGGGGGAGCGTCTCCTCCGGGAACTGACCCCAAGGACACAGCCGGCTGAGGCCCACCCCCAGCACTTGCGCACTGAACTGGTCCTTCTGCTGAATACTGGCGTCATTCGACTGATGGTGTCTCTGGCCATTGAATCCTAGAAGATGAGTGGTGGGAGGACCCCCCTCGGCCATGCGGGAAGACCTGGTCAAAGCACTCTGGAGAGAGGCCCATCCAACCTCCCAAGATGGCCACCCCCATTGGAGGCAGGCGGTGCTTCTCACTCCTTTCTGCCATGAGGAATAGCAATGCATGGGGGATGTTTCTGCAACCCCAGAGAATCTGGTGAATAGTCCTGAGGATGATGGCATGAAAAAGCCATCTCTGAATACCTGGAGGGATGTCAGTCTCACATGCAAGGTGGAGCAAGATTGTTTTCTGCTGCTCCAATAGCAATAGCAATAATAGCAGGTACATTTTTATACTGCTTATCAGTGCACCTGAGCACTCCCTAAGCACTTTACAATGTGGAAGCCAATTGCCCCAAACAAGCTGTGTACAGTGGAACCTTGCCTTATGAGGGGCATCCCTTCCAGACCCCCTCCTCTCAAGTAAGGCAAATTCAAATGAATGGGGCTTGTATGTGTGGCTGCGCGATTGTGCAGCAGCACAATGGCCCACGCGTGCCACGAGTGCACACCCCATTCATCTGAATGGGACGCGCCGCCCCTTGCACCCTGCGCGCTCCTGCGCGGCTTTACCACATACGCTGAAATCCGTGTATAGCATGCCCCGTATAACACAGACGCACTGTATTCCTTTTAGCAATATTTGGAAAGATGCAAGCCTGAGTTGGGCCTGAGCCCCGTCTGGAATTGAACTCTCAACGTTGTGATGTTTTGCAAGTGAGTGGCTGCAGCACAGGCACTGAACCACTGCACCACAAGGACTCTTAAGAGACTAGAACACAAACCAATGGATTCAAGTGATTAAAAAAAGAGATTCCACCCAAACATTGAGAAGATTTTCTGTATAGTAAGATCTGTCTGACAGTAAAATGTTGGCTGGTGGGCTCCCCTTCCTTGGAGGACCCTAAACCGAGGTTGGATGATGATCTCTCAGGGCTGGCTTTGCTGTGGCTTCCTGAACGGCAAGGACAAGATGGTTTGCAATATAGTCATAGAATCATAGAGTTGGAAGAGACCCCAAAAAGGGCCATCCAGTCCGGAGGAAGCCTGCGGTTCTTGGGGTCCCTTGCAACTCCACAAAATAAGGTCATCCAGCTGCAATGGGGCTCCGAAGACGGCTCCTTCTTTTGACGCCACCCTTTTCCCTCAACGTTTCCAGCTCTATGGTCCAATAATGCTCAACTGCACCTGCAACATTTATGCATGTGGAACTCTGCATATACAACTAAATACGTCCAGTTCATGATCAGTACAAGTGCGCGTGTAAGACAACCTCCGTGTGGATAAGACACGGTCAGCCTTCCAGCCACGATCTCCAAAATCTCTCCCCAAAGGATTCCAGCCAAGATCTCCTCCCAGCCCACGAAGCTCAGGGCAGCAGAACCCCTTATAAGCTGCTCCCGGAGCATCTTCTTCATCCATATCCCTCAATAATAATAATAATAATAATAATAATAATAATAATAATAAATTTTATTTATATACCGCTTTTCCAAAAGATCAAAGCAGTTTACATAGAGTTTAAAACCAATTACAAAACACATCATAAAATAGATAAAACCAAGAGCACGAAATACAGTATACAATCTCAAAACAATCATTTAACCAATCATTAGGGTGAGGTAGAGAGTCAATGGGATCAGAGGATACGACTTCATTTTCCAGGGGGGAGGCTTGACAGAAGAGGATGATTTTAAGCCTCTTTTTAAATGTTTCTAGGGGAGTCATGAGATGGAGCTCCTCGAGGAGACTGTTCCAAATCCATGGGGCCGCCACTGAAAAGGCCGTCTGGGATGTGGAGACATAGTTGGAAGATGTCATCTCCAACAGATTCTTCCCGGTTGTTCTGAGAGTGCGGGCCGGATTATATGGGGAGATGCGGTCCCTCAAGTAACTCGGGCCCAAGCCATGTAGGGCTTTATAGGTGATAACCAACACCTTGTATTGCACTCAGAAGCAAATGGGCAGCCAGTGAAGATTTTTCAGAATAGGTGTTATGTGGTCAAACCTGGATGCGCCGGTGACCAGTCTGGCTGCCATGTTTTGTTCTAACTGAAGCTTCCGGGCTTGGTACAAGGGTAGCCCCATGTAGAGCGCATTACAGAAATCTAAGCAAGAGGTTACCAGAGCATGTACCACGGCTTCGAGGTCCCTTTGGCTCAGGTAGGGTCGCAGTTGGCGTATCAACTGAAGCTGATAGCAAGCACTTCTGACCGTCGCATTTACTTGAGATGTCAACTGCAGGGACGAGTCCAGAAGTACTCCTAAGCTGCGAACTTCGTCCTTCAGGGGAAGTGTGACCCTGTCCAGGACAGGTGGATAAACTTCCTTTCTAAGGCCTGGGGAACCTATCACCAGTACTCCCGTTTTCTCTGGATTCAGGCTGACTTTGTTTTCCCTCATCCGGCCCATTACCGGCTTCAGGCAGGCATTCAGAGAGACGCCATCCTTAGACACCGCAGCAGTTGGAGGCACAGAGAAGCATATTTGGGTGTCATCAGAGTACAGATAACACCGCGCCCCATGCCTTCGGATGATCTCTCCCAGCGGTTTCATGTAAATGTTAAAGTGGGGGACAAAATAGCTCCCTGAGGGACACCCTCCTTCCTTCCTTCCATCAGACTGGTCTCCATGGTGGACTCTGTCCAGCTGAAAGGCTCTCCCAGGTGCTGCCCTCTGGATTGTCTGGAGGGACTGTGTGCAGCGAAAGGGATTAGGGCTTGTAATCTCTGGAGAATCCCCCCACAATCCACTGGGCTAATGGACTCTGGGGGCAGGGGGGCTTTGTGAGACCTGGGCCCCAGGAATGCCAGCCCCCAAAGCAAGCAAACACTCTCCGCTGGCAAGGGGTCGGGTGGCCCCTCTCTGGCGTGGGCCGACCAGCCAGCATACCCTCTGCATTTCCCTCTGGCTTTGGCAATATGGGAGCTTAATCTGCAAAGATCAATGGAGACAAAAGGCTTCCTGGCTGGACTCTGTTTGCCAAGGCTGCAGCTGTGTCAATCCCCAAAGACAAAGGAGAGGGCGAAGCAGGGCCAGGCATAAGCCAAAGGCCATTCCGGCCCCGGATAGTGGCATGGCCGGCCAAGGGACTGGGAAGCGGGAAGGAGAGCTGCACCATCCCAGGAAGACTGGATGGTTGCCCTGGGAAGGGGGCTCAAGAGGCAACAGGCCGTTCATGGGGGACCTCAGAAGGAATGACCCCCAGAGAAGGCAGAAGGCAGAGCTGCGTCTCTGAAGGGGAGAGCGGAGCAGAGTCCAGACAGGAGGCTGAGCAGGAAGGGGCTCACCTGGCGGCTGCGGAGTAACCAAATTACCTTTCAGAAGCAGAGAAGCTATGCCACGGCTGCCTGGTCCAGGCCTCTGCACAAGGACGTAGCCAAGGGGGGGTTCTTGGGGTCCAGACCCCCCCCTTCCATTAGAAAAATGAATGGTGTGTGCTGCTGCGCCGCTGCACCCAAGCCCCATTATAATGGTGGCACTTAGTCTGGACCCCCCCTTTCCTAAAATCCTAGCTACGTCCCTGCTCTGCATGTAGCCCTTGCGCCGAATGGCAACATCATGCAATGGAATCCAAAAACCCAATGCACCACTGCATGCAGAACCAAACAGTTAACTCCACTTCCACAACCATGAACTCAGACAAAAATACCCAGCTGTTTCCACAGAGCAACTCTGGCCTGTGCAAGGCCCCCACTGTGGAAGGAGCCTCTATGCAGCTCTAGCCAAGCGCTGCTGGACATTTAAAAAGAAGCACAGACTCATAGACTGCTAGAACTGGGAGAGAGCCCCAGGGTCATCCAATCCAGCCCCATCCTGCCATGCAGAAAGGCACAACCTGGGACAGGTGGCCATCTGGCCTCTGTTTAAAGATCTCCAAGTAAGGAGACGTCCTCCAAAGAAGGAACCAATTTGTTCACATTCAGAAGTCAACTTCCAATGCTTTCTGGGGGCATTCTTAGCACCCATAAGCCCCCCTCCCCCGGGGAGTACCAGGGGCATAGAATTGACCCCAGACCCACTGCAGTTGCCCGCCCTGCCCTACAAGCTGAGAGCCATGGGATCAAGAAGGAACCCAAAGGCCATGTAGTCCATCTCCCTGCCGGAACAGGTAAAGCTCCCCTCTCATTTGACTTTTTAACACCTTTGGCCTGATGAAGAAGCAGCCAGTGGAGCTTCGAAAGCTCGCATGGTGTGTTTTGTGCATTTTGGTTGGCCAATGAAAGTACAGTATTGCTCTTTTATGGAGTTTGTATGTTGTTGTGCTTTGCACTGGGAGAAGTAGACCTGGCACCTTGCTCTCCCACCACTGATTCCCCCCCCACACACACACACCATTGAATGACATAGAAATGGACCGATTGGAGGGGTCTGTGTCACTTCAAAGGTGCGTAGGGGGTGGAATTTGATCATTATGCGCTTGGCAAAAGAACACCAACTCCCCCAAAGGCCCCCAAAGTGAGTCACGGCAGCATAGGCTGGGCTCTTGATGCTGTATAACTGGCAAGCATAATGCCAGCCCCTTGCCTTGGAGGACTGGAGGCTGCAAGGCACCCTCCTGTTAAGACCTTTGGGCATGGTTTCACCCCCAAGTGCCAGGCCAAGGCAGTCCAGGGCTTTCTTTGGGGAGGTAAATCCCTCCCCTGCCATGGCTGGCTCTTAATGCCTCCAGCAGCCCTTTGGGAAGCGCTTCCGTCCAGGTGGCCCCAGAAGAGCAGCAGTGAGATCATGTCTTGGCTAGGCGGCCAGGCGGGCAGCCAGAGAGAGGACCCCCAGCCCTCTTTCCCAGAGGGGCCAGCCCCAGGGGGCTAAACCCACCGCGGCTTGAGCGGCTGCAGCGGCTGTCTGCCCTCCCTGGTCTGGGGCCCAGATGGAAAGGGGTCCCTTGCTAAGGGCAGGATGCGGCCGAACGAGTCAAGGATGCGGTGCCTGCACACGCTGCGGCCTTTGCACAGGAGAGCATGCCAAAGCATAGAGAGTGAAGCATGCAAAGGAGGACTGCCAAATGGAGGACACACAAGAAAAATGGAGGAAACGATCAAATCAAAGCTAAAAACACCAATATGAATGAGAATTCATTCCATACGGTTTATTTACAGCTGTATTACATATACTGTATTTTGTTATGTACTCAGCGGTATTTTTCTCATGAATCTATCTGCATTAAAATGCCTTGTTGGCTTGCCATGTACTTAGAGTCACAGAATCACCTGAGTCAAGGGCCATCCATCCAGAGCTCTAACAGAACTCTGAGCAAAGCAAATGCTTACATTTTTACTTTACCTTTAGCCATTGCCTTTAGCCACAAATCCTGGACTCAATCTACATTGAAGTTATTCCTTTCATTTGTCCACTGTGCTGAAATGAAGGGGGGAAACCCTTTTCCACATTTGCACTGTGTCCTCAAGCAGCCCATTGCCTCCCAAACTGTTTGCTGCCCTTTTCCCCCCAGAAAGACAAATGTGCTCTGAGCTCTGGGTGCGAGTCCTGTCCACTGCTGCTCCAAGGAGAAAAGAACTCCAGAAGGAGCCCTCTGATCCTCCATTTGCAGCAAGGACAGGCTGCCAAGTAGATGAGTCTACCAAAGGGTGTTCCTGGATGGGCTTCTTAGCCATGCTCAAAATGGAGAAGATTTTGGAGTTCCTCCTGGGGAGAAGGTTGAAATGTTGGACATGTTCAGGAAAAGGAGGACATCTGGTCCCCTGGCCTTAGAATCATAGGCCCTTATCAGACGAGTGTGGAACTAGGGGTCTTCAGCACTGGGCGGTTCGAATTCACGTTATTTCGCAAAGTACTGTCATACCTGGGAGTCCCTCCGCATTGGCATGATTCAAATTGGCCAATACGCATTCGCGCGAAGTGCATTCAGTGCAGAATGTTTAGCCACACCGGTGCTCAACATGAGGATTGGCCGATTCGTATCGGCCCCCTCGCACATGCTCAGTGGTGCCCTGCATGGGTTGCGACCATTAACTGTCATCTTTCGGCCGTTGAGGGAGAGAGCAGGCCGGCCCAACGTCATCAGGGGCTGAAGGGTCTGAAGACAGAGTGTATCTTAATTGTAGATGTTTTTTTGTAGATTTTATTGATATTTGCTGTGAACCGCCCTGATCTATGGAAGGGCGGTATAAAAATAATAAATTTATTATTATTATCATGCCACCTGCCCTGCCTTTGCCAGCCCTCCTCCTCCTACCTGAGGCTTGTACCTGGCCCAAGCCCTTGCGCCTGGCAGGTACCTCCTCCTCCTCCTCCTCCTCCTTCTTATTAACCTTTTTGGCGCATGGACCATATCAAAGGCCCTCTCCATGCCTCAAATTAATCATTAATGCAGGGAAGGAGAGGCACAGCCGGTCAGGTTGCCATGATGCCACGCTGCCCAGGAAAAATCCCACAGAGCTGGCAAGGAGTCCGGCTTGCTCTCCCTGGAGGATGCAAGAGCTCTGCCCCCAAACGCCTCCATTTGAGGGGAAGGAGCATGTCTGGAGGAGTAAAAATACAGAAGCGGGATGAAAGGGGTCAGAAAGGGAGCAACTGGAAACATGCGGCCAAAGGCCTTTAATAATAATAATAATAATAATAATAATAATAATAACAACAACAATAATTTATATTTGCCCAGGTGCAACTCTCTGCTGTAGTCTATAAAACATATGCTGGTTCTTTTGGGGAATTTTCTGGTGCGCTCCACTAGCCATCGCATGTTTGCAATATAGTCATAGAATCTTAGCGTTGGAAGAGACCCCAAAAAGGGCCATCCAGTCCAACCCCTTTATTCTGCCATGCAGAAACTCTCCATCAAAGCATCCCCGACAGACTCTGTTGTTGCTGTTGTTGTGTGCCCTGAAGACATTTCCGACTTAGGGCAACCCTAAGGCAACCCTATCATGGGGTTTCTTGGCTAGGTTTGTTCAGAGGCTGAGAGAGTGTGACTTGCCCAAGGTTCCCTGGTGGGTTCCCTTGGCCAAGCAGGATTCAAACCCTGGTCCCAGAGTGGCAGGCCAGCATCCAAACTCCTGGAGGAGGTTGACCGATTAACTGGAGGAAGCCTGCGGTTGCTGCTGCCCTGGGAGGGCTTGGGCTCCTTCTTTCCCAGGGAAAGTCTCTCCCTCCGGAAGGCTTTGTCTTGGTGCTCTGCTTTATGGCAGAGGCTGGGCACCTAACAGCCTCCCATAAAGACAGCGAGCGGCCTGGGCTGGCGCACTGGGAGGACTGGGAGAGGAGGTGGGCACTCCCAGTAGGGGGGCCAATGCCAGGGTAGTCTGGCAGAGTTCTGTTCCGGGCCCCACAGAATCATAGAACTGTAGAGTTGGAAGACACCCCAAGGGCCATCCAGTCCAACCCCATTCTGCCATGCAGGAAATCCCAATCAAAACACCCCTGACAGATGGCCATCCAGCCTCTGCTTAAACAACGAACTCCAACTCCCAGAATTCCATAACCTTGAGCTAAGGCAGGTGAAGTGGTGCCAAACCAGGTTATTTCTCCATTGTGGATGCAGCCTGCGCAAACTGTCCTTTCGCTTTTGGTGCTTCCTGTCCCTTTGGGCAAACAATATTCTTGCTGCTGCTGCCATAAACCAAAGAAGTGATCCACATTGACTGCTACCCAGTTCTTTATCCATAAAGCCCAACAGAAACGTTTCTGGTAACAATACAAAATCTATCTTAAGAATTCATAGAATCATAGAACCGTAGAGTTGAAGAGACCCCAAGAAGGGCCCTGATCCAGTCCAACCCCCTTCTGCCATGAAGGAAATCCCACTCAAAGCATCCCTGACAGATGGCCATCCAGCCTCTGTTTAAAGACCTCCAAAGAGGTCGGATTATTATTATTTAATTAACCTACAAATCTAAGTCCAGTTATTTCCCCCTTCTTACAGGCCCACCTTGTATGAAAAAGAGAGCCCTCCTTCTCTTGACCTCCCCGAAATGGGACTGAAATATCCTGGGCCATTTTTGGCCACTTAGTTGGGGTTGGAGGCCATCTAGACCCCACCCTGAACAGGTTCTCTTTTAACTGACTGCAAAAAACCTTCTCTCTTTGGACCACATGTCCCCCATAGATTCCTATGGACACGATGTCCTCTTTCACAGCCTCACCTTTAGTTTCAGAAGCCATTTACAGACCTTTTTTAAAAAAAAGTATAGGGCCATTGCTTTTACACAACTCCAGATAAAGCTCATTTTCTCTAGCCTCTGCGTTTCTCTTGTCTGGTTAAATCACTCCTTAAGTTTCATGTTTCAAAAGCAATTATTGATATTCGAAGCGTTTTTCTATTGCTTCTGGACCCACCAGTTCCTTCAGACAACGGAAGATGGACAGAAATGTTTAAAACATTAAATATGTGAATAAAAGCATTTAAAAACAGACTTTAAAAGTAAGGTAAGAAAAGCAGAATTAGAATCAGAAAAAGGAGGAGTGGAGCTAGGAGGAAGCGGCATTAACAACCGAAGAGATGATGCGGAGAATGGCACCCAAGTATTAGCAGAAGCCCTTTGGGAATCGGAAGCGTTCATAAGGAAGGCCCAAGAGGAAAGGCAGCTCTGATGCTGAACATATGGACAACAAAAAGAATGGCCACTGGAGAAATACACAAACGCAATCTCGACAACGAGGAAATGGACCTAGTGAAAGGATTCCCATCTCTAGGACCAAACGCTGACCAGAATGGAGGCTGCAGTCAAGGAATAAGAAGAAGAAGTCTAGGAATGGGAAGGGCAGCCATGAAGGAACTGGGAAAGACACTGAAGAGCAAAGAGATACAACTGGGAACTACAGTCAGAATGGTCCAGGCCACTGTATTCCCCATCATCCCCATGAATGGATGGCAGAGCTGGAGAGTGAAGGAAGCAGACTGAAAGAAAACCAACTCCTTTGAAATGTGGTTCTGGAGAAGAGGGCTTGGGAGGATCCCATGGAGAGCCAAGAAGACCAACAAATGGGTTGCTGAACAGGTCAGACCAGGGCTCTCCTTGGAAGAGGAGACTATCATACTTTGGCCACATAAAATGAGAAAGCAAAGGTCAATAAGAAAAACAAGAATGCTATGGAAGGTAGAGGACAGGAAAAAGAGAGGAAGGCCACAAACCAGATGGATGGGTTCGATCAGGGGATTGTTATGGGCAAGGAAGGGCTTATTGCAGGCTCTCCTGGAGATGCCTCCTCCGCAGGGATGCCATGAGCGCCAATGGACGCCAGGGCAGCTAACAACAGCAACAAGGCTGCAGACAATTAAAGCAGCCAAAGTAGTAGTCTTAAGGAGTTTTTGAAAAAGGAAAAAGGCCTGAATCTGAAGAGCCCCAGGGAATGGGAGGCCTGGGGGCAAAAGGACCCCCCCCTTTCCCAGCAAACAAGGCAGAAGCATCCCATTCCCCCTTTCTCTCTCTCCATCTCTCTCTGCTCCCATCCCTGAGGAGCTCCTCTGCAAAGGCAGGTCCCATCTTGCAAGAAAAGGGGGCGGCTTTGTGGCTTTCGGGTTTCAGGAGAGGAAGGAGTCTTGGTGGTGCTTGGCGTTAGTGCCAAGGACGCAAGTGGGCAGGCTGGCCGAGTGGGAAACCTCCTCTGCGACTGGTCACTCCATGCCAGGGTTGCCAGGCCTGAGACTTCAGGGCCAATACCTGAGGAAGGGACTGGGAAAAGCAAAACCACCTCCCAGGATTTCTCACCTACTAAGAAAACCCAGTGAAAAGTCCATGGGGTCTCCGTAAGGAAACAGGCGACTCCAAGGCGCATAGACAGATACACACATCGCACCGGACCCTGCCTGATCTTGGAAGCTAAGCAGGGTCAGTCCTTGTTAGTACTTGGATGGGAGGCCACCAGTGAATACCAGGTGCTGCTGCCCTAGATATTTCAGAGGAAGGGACCGGCAAAACCACCTCTCAGGATTCCCTGCCTAAGAAAAGCCCGTGAAACGCATGGCATCACCGCAAGTGACAGGCAAGCCCATAGACAGCAGCCCCAAAGGCACCGGATCCCATTTGAGCTTGGAAGCTAAGCAGGGTCAGTCATGGATGGTACTCAGATGGGAGACCGTCGACAAACAGCCGGTGCTGGAGGCTGTATTTCCAAGGATGGAACTGGCAAAAACCCCTCTGAGGATTCCTTGACTAGGGGAAACATTTGGAGGACATTTTGGGATTCCTCCTGGAAAGAGGGCCAAAGTGTAGGACATGTCCTGGAAAAGGAGGGTGTCTGGTGCCCCTGCAATGATGGCAAACCCCTCGGGGGAAATCTGGCCAAGAAAGACCCCTCGGGGCCAGCTAGGCTGAAACCTAGGGAAGCGCCTCCTCATGCTGCCAACCTCTTTCTTTCCGTTGGACTCAAAGGTGCTTCTGCAAAATCTCTCTAAATACCAGTCTGTCCCACTGACCAGTTCTGGAGCTGGAAATCCCTTTTGCAGGCTGGTTTTTCCAGACTGAAAGGGCCTATGTCTTTGAATCCTAGCAGATACAGGGCTTTAAAATGTCCTGCTAGATTCCTTCACACACACACAGAAGCCCTTTTCCCAAGGGGCTTCCAGCATCCTTGGGGCGCCTGGCCCAAATCCAAAGGAGCCCCTCCAGAAACAGCCCCTCTTGCAAAAGGCTGAAAGATCCCAGGCTGCCAAGGCCTTGGCACATGGCTGAGCGTGACCCTTCGGCTGTGAGTGTTGTGTGTTGTGTGTGAGCCAGGAGCCTCTCCTCTTTCCTGCCTGTTTTCTCACGGTCCCTGAAAGGGCTTCTCAGGTGAGGCCTCCAAAAGCAGGGCTGCCAGGTGCGCAGCAGGGAAGGGAAGAGGCCCAAAGAAGAAAGGAAAGAACGAAGGAAAGAAAAGGAGAGAGGGAGGAGGGGGAGCTCTGGCTGGGAGCAAGCAGAGGTGGCTCTTGGCACCTGACTGAAGGGCGCCAGGCGTGGGAAAGCCACTCAGGCCAAGGGGGAAGAGGGGAGAGATGGGGGCAAGACCCACGGAGGCCTCCAGGCAGAGCCCAGGCAAAATCCCAGGAGCCACGGAATGCCAGGTCACTTAGGAATTAAAAAGGAAATGCAGAGATATGGGGGACACCTGGCTGAACGAGAGAAAGGGGTCTGGGAGCCCAAGTAGACCACAAGATGAACATGAGTCAACAGTGCGATGCGGCAGCTAAAAAGGCCAATGCGATTCTAGACTGCATCAATAGAAGTATAGTGTCTAGATCAAGGGAAGTCAAGCTGCTCTGGTCAGGCCCCACCTGGAATATTGTGTCCAGTTCTGGGCAAAACAATTCAAGGAGGACATTGAGAAACTGGAGCCATGTGTCCAAAGAAGGAAGACTAAAATGGTGAAAGGTCTGGAAACCATGAAGCCCTATGAGGAAGGACTTAGAGAACTGGGGATGTTTAGCCTGAAGAAAAGACGATTAAGAGGGGATATGACAGCCCTGTTTAAATATTTGAAAGGATGTCATGTTGAGGAGGGAGCAAGCTTGTTTTCTGCTGCTCCAGAGAACAGGAGACAATGGATGCAAGCTCCAGGAAAAGAGATTCTACCTAAAAACATTAGGAAGAACTTCTTGGCAGCAATGGAGATTGCGGTGGAGCCTCCTTCTTTGGAGGCTGTCTTTAAGCAGAGGCTGGATGGCCATCTGTCACAGGGAGGGCTTTGGGGGAGAGTTCCTGCATGGCAGAAGGAGGGGCTTGGACTGGACCAGGGCCCTTCTTGGGATTTCTTCCATCTCTAGGATTCTAGAGGATGGAGCCAAAGTGAGCCCTGGGCAACAAACACTGACAGAGACATAGCTTAAAAGTAACTTGTTCCCTCCTCGCCTTCTGTGTTTCTGGAGGAGAATAAAAGGCTAAAGAGTAGGAGAGAGCGAGAGACCCATTGAGACCCCCAGATTCCCATGACTGTCAATTACATGGGGAGGGAGTGATGGGATTAAAGTTGCTGCAACCTGAATGTGAGGTGCCCCCCAGCTCCTTCTTTGCCCTGGGCCTGATCCAGGGGCCAATCCTGATGTCTAGGAAGCCATGGGGGGGCTGTTCCCAAGGACTCCCAACCCAGCCCACTTTCCAGGGAAGGAGGTGGCTGGGAAACTGCGCAGAGGGCAAATGCGTCTGTCAGAAAGCAGAGACCCCCAAGGAACCCCAACCCTCTCTCCTTGCAAAGACCCAGGAGGCAGGGCTGGAGAGGCCCACGCCCCACACATCCCACCCCAGTTCTTCAGTGGCCTCCACTTGCCTCCTGCAGCTTCCAAGCTGTCCTGAGGCCGCCATCCCACTGTCCATCCTGCTGGACCTGCAACCATGTGCAACCCTCCCTCTGTGGCCACAGACCCAGCCAGAGGCACATGGCTCTTGGGAGACTCTTGCTTCCGGAAGCAGCATAAGATACAGGCCAAAGGGCAGCTTGTGGGGTGCAAAGCCCTACATGGATTGGGCCCAGGCCGCCCGAAAGGCCGCATCCCCCTCCAGGAGCCTGGCTTTTCAGTCCTTCCACCATCACAGAGCTTGAAGAGACCCCAAGAAGGGCCCCGGTCCAGTCCAAGCCCCTTCTTCTCTCCATCCAAGCCCTCTTCCCTGGGAGAGCCATCAGCCTCCAAGGAAGGAGGCTCCTGGGTCCTCCATTGCGGCCGCAGCGTCTTCCACTCTCCAAGGGCTCTTGCTGCAGGAAGTCCTGCCTCATGTCCAAGGATCCCAGTCTGGGGGACTCCTTCCCAGAAGAGGCTCTCTTGGCCTCCTCTCTGCTGGGCCTTATCTCCTGGCGAGAGGCGTTTGGCAAGGGTTGGCCATTGCCCTCCTCTGAGGCGGAGAGAGCCAGGCCTTGCAAGGTGGCCTCCAGAGCCACTCAGAGCCCTGGACCAGGCTGCTTCTCGGGCCCTTCGTTTCCTACCCTGGGAGTGGCTCCCGGGTGCTTTTCTTCTCCTTCCTTGGAACCCATTCTGCTCCCAGACCAGGCCTCTCCCTTTGGGACCATTAGCCGGGCTGGCTTTCCCTACAGTCTCCCTTCACCTGCTTGAGAGGATCAGAAAGGATGGATGGATGGATGGATGGGTTGGAGGCAAAGGGCCAGAGAGGCCTTGGGCCAAAGAGCAGTATTTGCCCCCCAGGAGTTTGGGCTGTTTGTCGCTGCCTGCCCCCCTGAGGCCCTTTCCGAAGGCAAGCCCCGCGGGGCCCAGAGAGGCTGGCCATGGCTGCCTCCTTCCCCCACAGAGGAGGCGGCCGAGAGAGTGGGCCTCTTCCCCAGGGCTCCCCCATGGAAGGAGGACCCCCAGCAGAAGAATCAGCTGCCCCCCAAACACCCCCCTCTGCCCCCCTCCCTGGCTGAAAAGTAACTGCTCTCGATCCTTCTCAGGAGGAGACAGTTTCGCCGCTTCTTAGGAAGTCGACTTTTCCAGCCCTTTCCGTTTCACGGAATAGAGGCAGACCTGAGAGAGAGAGGCGCCTGAAGCCCCCGAGGCCCAGGGGCTGCAAGGCCAGGAAGGGGCCCAAGGGCTGGGCACCCCCCCCCCCCCGAATGCAGTCCCAGGGCAGCCATTCCGTGGGGCAGGACCCAAGTGCCCAGGCTCCCAGCCGGGGCTCCTCCGAGGGGCCTGGCTCCGAAGGGGGCTGGGCTGGGGCTGAGGGAGGGGCGTCCAATGGGCCTCAGCCGCTGACCCTCCCAGGGGCTGCCCCTCCCCTCCCTCTGGGTCTCAGCCTGGGGGCGTGGCTCGTGGGCGTGGCTGCGCCTGGGTGCCGCCCTCCCATTGGCCGGGCGAGTGTGGGAAAGGGCCGGCGGACGCTTTCACACGAGCCGATCGCGTGCCCCGCTGCGAGGGAGGGAGGGGCCGCAGCCGTCGGCGGACCTTAAAAGCCCCGGACACCAACGGAGCCAGAAGCAGAGCCAGAGGCAGGCTCCGCGGGAGGGAAGGCAGGGGCTCCTCCTCCTCCTCTTCCAGCCCCAGCAGCAGGATGCCCGGCGCGGAGCAGGTGCTGCAGCTGCTGATGGAGACGCAGGGGCCCCCCTCGGACAAGCCCCGCCCCGCCGCCGCCGCCCCCGCCCCCCAGGGAGGGCCCTCTGAGCCCCGGAAGGTAAGCCCTCCAGCCTCCCTGCCTCCTTCCCCTCCCCTCTTCCCTCCTGCCTCCCTCCCTCTGACCCTGGTCTCTGTCCCTCAGTCCTCGAAGCCCATCATGGAGAAGCGTCGCAGGGCGCGGATCAACGAGAGCCTGGCCCAGCTCAAGACCCTCATCCTGGAGGCCCTCAAGAAGGACGTGAGTGGAGACCAAGGGGCAGGGCCTAGCAATGGAAGCCCCCCCCCAGGTGAGGAGACAGGCAGCCTGTGACCCCTGCCCCGCTTTTTCCGCAGAGCTCCCGCCACTCGAAGCTGGAGAAGGCCGACATCCTGGAGATGACCGTCAAGCACCTGCGGAGCCTCCAGCGCCCCCAAGTGTCCGCCGGTGAGAGAGACGGGGCAGGGGCCCCAAGGGGGCTCTGGGCCAGAGACACACGGCCCACTCCCTCCTGGGAAGGAAAAAGGCACACGAGGGAGGGGGATCGGGGAGGGGGCAAGGAAGACCCCAAGAAGACCCCTTGAAGCCCTCTTTCTGCCTTTGAATACGCATCTGACAAAAGGCTCAAGTCTGCAAAAGCTCACTCTGCAACTGTTTTGGCAAAGTTAGTCCCAAAGGGGCTGCAAGCTCCCTTTCAGGCTGACTTCCGAGACTGAGACAAGGAGGGCTTCCATGGAGGAAGACAGAGGGCCCTAGGGAGGGAAGGGACCCCCAAGGGCCAGCGTCCATCCCCTTCTCCCACGGAGGAAACAGAGGGACCTAAGAGGGAAGGGCCCCAAGGCCACGCAGTCCATCCCCCTTCTCCCAGGAGGAAGACAAAGGGCCCTAGAGAGGGAAGGGACCCCCACCAAGGGCCACGCAGTCCATCCCCCTTCTCCCACGGAGGAAGACAGAGGGCCTAGAGAGGGAAGGGACCCCTCAAGGCCACGACAGTCCACCCCCTTCTCCCACGGAGGAAGACAGAGCGCCCTAGGGAGGGAAGGGACCCCCAAGGCCAGGCAGTCCATCCCCCTTCCCCCGAGAAGAACGAGAGCCTAGAGGGAAGGGACCCCACAAGGCCACCAGTCCCCCCTTCTCCCCACGGAGGAAGACAAGGGCCCTAGAGAGGGGAAGGACCCTCAAGGGCCACGCAGTCCATCCCCCTTCTCCCAGGAGGAAACAGAGGCCCTAGGGAGGGAAGGGACCCCCAAGGGCCACGCAGTCCAATCCCCTTCTCCCACGAGAAGACAGAGAGCCTAGGGAGGGAAGGGACCCCCAAGGGCCACGCAGTCCATCCCTCTCTTCCCACGAGGAAGACAGAGGCCCTAGAGAGGAAGGGACGCCTAAAGGGCCCGCAGTCACCCCCCCTTCTCCCACGAGGAAGACAGAGGGCCCTAAGAGGGAAGGGACCCCTCAAGGGCCACGCAGTCCAGCCCCCTCTTCCCACGGAGGAAGACAGAGAGCCCTAGAGAGGGAAGGGACCCCCAAGGGCTACCAGTCCAGCCCCCCTTCTCCCTCCCCCAGAGGAGACAGAGGGCCCTAGAGAGGGAGGGACCCCTCAAGGGCCACGCAGTCCAGCCCCCCTTCTCCCCCGAGGAAGACAGAGGGCCCAAGAGAGGGAAGGGACCCCCAGGGCTCTGAGTCCAGCCCCCCTTCTCCCAGAGAAGAGGGCCCCTAGGAGGGAGGGAACCCCAAGGCCACGCAGTCCAGCCCCCTCTCCCCCCGGAGAAAGAGACCCCGGCCCGCACTAGAGGGAAGGGACCCCCAAGGGCCACGCGTCCCCCCTTCTCCCCGGAGAAGATAGCGGCCCTAGGGAGGAGGGAACCCCAAGGGCCACGCAGTCCATCCCCCCTTCTCCCACGGAGGAAACAGAGGCCCTAGGGAGGAGGGAACCCCAAGGGCCACGCAGTCCATCCCCCCTCTCTCCCCAGAGTAGACAAGGGCCCTAGAGAGGAAGGCCCCTCAAGGGCCACGCCTTCCAGCCCCCTCTCCCCCCCGAGGAAACAGAGGGCCCTAGAGGGGAAAGACCCCTCAAGGGCCACGCAGTCCCAGCCCCCCTACTCCCCGAGAAGACACAGGGCCCTAGAAGGGAAAGGACCCCAAGGGCCACGCAGTCCATCCCCCTTCTCCCCAGGGAGACAGAGGGCCCTAGGGAGGGAGGCGACCCCCAAGGGCCATGCCGTCCAGCCCCCTTCTCCCCCAGAGGAAAGACACAGGGCCTAGGGGAGGGGACCCCCAAGGGCCATGCCGTCCACCCTTCTCCCCCGAGGAAGACACAGGCCTAGGGAGGAAAGGGCCCCCAGGCCTACCAGTCCCCACCTCCCTTCCCTCCTCCCCAGAGGAAGACAGAGGGCCCTAGGGAGGGAAGGAAACCCAAGGGCCATGCAGTCCATCCCCCCTTCTCCCCCGGAGGAAGACAGCGGGCCTAGGGGAGGGACCCCCAAGGCCATGCTGTCCAGCCCCCTTCTCCCCCGAGGAAGACACGGGCCCTTGGGAAGGAGAGGACCCCCAAGGGCCACGCAGTCCAGCCCCCTCTCCCACGAGGAAGACAGAGGGCCCTATAGGGAAGTGACCCCTAAGGGCCACGCAGTCCAGCCCCCCTCTCCCCACGAGGAAGACAGAGAGCCCTAGAGAGGGAAGGGACCCTCAAGGGGCACGCAGTCAGCCCCCTTCTCCCCCGGAGGAAGACACAGGGCCCTATGAGGGAAGGAACCCCAACGCCACACAGTCAGCCCCCCTTCTCCCACGGAAGAACAGAGGGCCCTAGAGAGGGAAGGACCCCCCCAGCCACGCCGTCCAGCCCCCTTCTCCCACGGAGGAAGACCCGGCCCTAGGGAGGGAAGGACCCCACAAGGGCCACACAGTCCAGCTCCCTTCTCCACCTGAAGACGAGGCCCTAGGGGGAAGGGACCCCCAAGGGCCACGCAGTCCACCCCCTTCTCCCCCGGAGAAGAACACGGGCCCTAGGAGAAAGGGAACCCCAAGGGCCACGCAGTCCACCCCCTTCTCCCCCGGAGGAAGACAGCGCCCTAGGGAGGGAAGGAACCCCAAGGGCCACGCAGTCCATCCCCCCTTCTCCCCACGGAGGAACAGAGGGCCCTAGGGAGGAAGGACCCCAAGGCCACCAGTTCAGCCCCCTTTTCCTCCCCCGCATGAGACGGGCCCTAGGGATGGAAGGAACCCCAGGGCCACGCAGTGCATCCCCCCCCTTCTCCCACGGAGAATACGGAGGCCCTAGGAGGGAAGGGACCCCCCAAGGGCACGCAGTCCAGCCCCCCTCTCCCCCGAGGAAGACAGCGGCCATGCAGTCCAGCCCCACTCCCCTCCCCCGAAGAAGACAGCGGGCCCTAGAGGGAAGGGACCCAGCCACGCAGTCCAGCCCCCAGCCCCCTTCTCCCCCGGAGGAAGACAAGCAGGCCCTAGGGAGGAAGGGAACCCCAAGGGCCCACGCAGCCCATCCCCCCTTCTCCCACGAGGAAGAAACGAGGGCCCTAGGGAGGAAAGGAACCCCAAGGGCCACGCAGTCCATCCCCTTCTCCCCCAGGTAGACAGAGGGCCCTAGAAGAGGGAAGGGACCCTCAGGGCCACGCAGTCCACCCCCCTTCTCCCCCGAGAAGACAGAGGGCCCTAGAGAGGGAAGGGACCCCCCCAGGGGCTGCTCCGTCAAGCCCCCCTTCTCCTACAGAGAAACGAGGGCCCTAGGGAGGGAAGGACCCCAAGGGCCACGCAGTCCAGCCCCCTTCTCTCCCCAGAGGAAGACAAGCGGGCCCTAGAGGGAAGGACCCCCAGGGCCAACGCAGTCCAGCCCCCTTCTCCCCCCGGAGGAAGACAGCGGGCCCAAGGAGGGGGAGGAACCCCAAGGGCCACGCAGTCCATCCCCCCTCTCTCCCACGAGGAAGACAGAGGGCCCTAAGAGGGAAAGGACCCCTCAAGGGCCACGCAGTCCAGCCCCCCTACTCCACCGAGGAAGAACAGGGCCCTAGAGAGGGAAAGAACCCCCAAGGGCCACGCAGTCCATCCCTTCTCTCCCAAAGGAAGCAGAGGGCCCTAGGGAGGGAGGCGACCCCCAAGGGCCATGCCGTCCAGCCCCTTCTTCTCCCCCAGAGGAAGACACAGGCCCTAGGGAGGGGACCCCAAGGCCATGCCGTCCGCCCTCTTCTCCCCAAGGAAGACACAGGGCCTAGGGAGGGAAGGACCCCCAGGGCACACGCAGTCCATCCTCCCTCTCCCCAGAGGAAGACAGAGGGCCCTAGGGAGGGAAGGAACCCCAAGGCCTGCAGTCCATCCCCCCTTCTCCCCCGGAGGAAGACAGAGGGCCCTAGGGGAGGGGACCCCCCAAGGGCCATGCTGTCCAGCCCCTTCTCCCCCGGAGGAAGACACGAGGCCCTTGGAAGGAGGGACCCCAAGGGCCACGCAGTCCAGCCCCCTTCTCCCACGGAGAAGACAGAGGGCCCTAGATAGGGAAGTGACCCCTCAAGGGCAACGCAGTCCAGCCCCTTCTCTCCACGGAGGAAGACAGAGCCCTAGGGAGGGAAGGGACCCCAAGGGCCAACGCAGTCCAGCCCCCTCTCTCCCGAGGAAGCAGCGGGCCCTAGGAGGGAGGGAACCCCAAGGGCCACGCAGTCCATCCCCCCTTCTCCCACGGAGGAAGACAGAGGGCCCATGGAGGAAGGGACCCCCAGGCCACGCAGTTCAGCCCCCTTTCCCCACGGAGGAGAACCGGGGCCCAGGGAGGGAAGGGAACCCCAAGGGCCACGCAGTCCATCCCCCCTTCTCCCACGGAGGAATGACGAGGGCCCTAGGGAGGGAAGGGACCCCCAAGGCCCACGCAGTCCAGCCCCCTTCTCCCCGGAGGAAGACAGAGGCCCTAGGAGGAAGGGACCCCCAAGGGCCACGCAGTCCAGCCCCTTCTCCCACGTGAAGACAGGGCCTATGAGAGAGAAGGGACCCCCCAAGAGCCACGCAGTCCAGCCCCCTTCTTCCCACGGAGGAAGACAGAGGGCCTAGAGAGGGAAGGGACCACAAGAGCCACGCAGTCCAGCCCCCTTCTCCCAGGAGTAAGACAGAGGGCCTAGAGGGAAGGGACCCCAAGGGCCCACACTCCAGCCCCCCCCTCTCCAACGGAGGAAGACAGAGGCCTAGAGAGGGAAGGGACCCCCAAGAGCCACCAGCCAGCCCCCTTCTCCCATGGATAAAGACAGAGGCCTAGGAGGAAGGGACCCCCCAAGAGCCACGCAGTCCAGCCCCTTCTCTCCCACGGAGTAAGACAAGGGCCTAGAGAGGGAAGGGACCCCCAAGGGCCACAAGTCCAGCCCCTTCTCCACGGAGAGACAGGACCCTAAGCGAGGGAGGACCCAAGAGCCCGCAGACCATTCCCTTCTCCCATGGAGGAACCCAGTGCCCTAGGGAGGGAGGGACCCCCCCCAGGGCCGCGCCATCCTGCCCCTTCTCCCTCGAGGAAGACAAGGCCACACAGTCCAGCTCCCTTCTTCCATGGAGGAAGACATACGACCCTAGAGAGGGAAGGGCCCCAAGGCAGCATGCAGTCTGAGCCCGCTGCACAAGAATACAGCATCACATTAGGAAGGACCCGCAGGGGCCATCCAACAACCCACTTCGCCATGCAGGAACTCACAGTCAAGTACCCCCTTGACCAATGGCCATCCAACTTCCTAAGACCTCCAAGGAGGGAGACTTCACTACACCCCAGTAACAACACTGCTTAATAATACTTTTATTAATAACTTTGCATGGCTTTGATATCTTATTGCTGTTAGCCACCTTGAGCCCCATTATTAGGAGAAGAGCAGGAAGTGTTAATGAATAAAGTAAATTGTTAACAGCGTGTCCCAGCGCATAGGCAAGTGGCATGATTCACTGGCTGTCCGACTCTGGAGTTGCATTAGGGTTAGGCTGTGGTGCTTAATGGGGGGGTTAATCTAGTTGCTTGGGTGCCCTCCTGCCTGGGATAGCAAAAGCACTTCATAGTTTTCGGTGGGTTTTGAGGACTATGAGGCCTGCCTACAAAGTTTTCTGACATTTGCCCAGCATGTGGCTTTGCATCTTCAGAGAATGTTGAGTGCAAGAGAGAAGGGTGTATATGTCAGCTCATTTAATATTGCTTCATGCTACACTAAGCACTCCCTAAGCGGTTACAAGTGTAAGCTTATTGCCCCTCAACCTCCTTGGAACGATCAAGCCTGAGTCGAGCCTGAGCCCTTTCGCTGGAATTGAACTCGCAACCTTGTCTTTGTGAGTGGCTGCTTGGAGGCATTGAACCACTGCGCCACCTGAGCTCTTCTGACTTTGGAGGGGGCTTCCCTTGCTGCTTTTTTTCTGACCGCGCTCTCTTTGCCCCCTCCCCTTGGCAGCGGTGCTGAATGCAGATCCCACGGTGCTGGGCAAATACCGTGCTGGCTTTAATGAGTGCGTGAACGAGTGACGCGCTTCCTCTCCACCTGTGAGGGGGTTACCGCCGAGGTTCGCACCCGCCTCCTCAGCCACCGGGCAGTGCATGACCAGATCAACGCCATGAACTACCCGGCCCCAACCACCACGCCCCCTCGGCCTCTTTGGGCAAGCCTGGTCCCAATCCCCACAGCACCAGCACCCCCGACGGCAGCGGGCTCCTTGCAAGCCGTCCAGCAACCCAGTGGCTCCCGGGGAGACCCCAAAGGTCACGGCGGCTTCCAGCTGGTCCCGCCTCCAACGGGCAGTTTGCCTTCCTCATCCCCAACGCAGCCTTCGCCCCCCACAGCAGCGCGGTCATCCCGCTCTACGCCAGCGCAGGAATTGGCTCGAGGGCTCCTTCCCCCACGCGGCCGTCTCACCCGGATCGGGCCAGTCCCTTCCAGCGGACTCAATTTGGAGCCTTGGTGATGGGGCTGCACGGGACGCAGAGGGACTCTGGTTGGAGCAGAGCCTTGGGCGCTTGGACCTGGTGGCCCCCCGGGAGTGGCCAGGGTTTGGGGTCCTCTCCCTTCCTGGGGAGGGGGAGGGGGAGTGTGTGTTTGTGAATCGACCGCCCTGAAACTCTTGCATTGTGCCTTTGTATGGTAGCAAACCCTCCCTGCTTTCCTCTTTGTCCCCCAGCGGTGTGGAGTGGGGTGGGCTCGCCTGGGTGGGCAAGAGGACGTCACACACACCTCTATCACGCCCCCTCCCACCCTATTTTCCTTTATCCTTTTTAAAAAAGGGCACCAAAGATTCTTTGTTTTTGGAAGCGCTGTGACAAACAGAAAGGACTGCTAGCATCACCCGTTTCTCTGGCAAGGGGACGATGGGACTTCCTCCGCTTGGCAGCAGGAGAAGCTTGAATGGCTCCCGGCTTGTGGGGAACGGAGGGATCGGACGTGGCCCAGTTGGCCACCATGCGGCCCCTAGCTCCGTGGGGCAAAGGCAGTGGGGCACGGACGGTCCTGAGGCACATCAGGCTGGGCTGAATCCTCCAAAGGGAAACCGCAAGGACAGAGAGGGCCACCAAGAAGAGGAAGGGCCCTGGGATCCGCTGGGGTTGGCCCCAGGACTTCCATGATACCAGCATCAATCCCAATATTATAGTGGGTTAGTAAAATGGTGCCCTTATATAAAATGGCAAAATCATTTTTTTGTGTGTGTTTTTTGGAATTAAATAATATTTTTGGAGTATTTCAAACTGTGGATGCTGTATCTGTGGATACGGAGGGCCAGCCTGCAAATGCAGTCATGAAAATAAGTCACATTCAGCAACAGAACCCAATGGAGCAAGTGGTTGGGATGTGTTCTGCCGCAGTCATAGACCAGAACCATAGAGTTGGAAGAGACCCCAAGAAGGGCCCTGATCCAGTCCAACCCCCTTCTTCTGCCATGCAGGAACTCTCAGTCAAGGAGGCTTCAGCGTCTGCAATCCTCTGAATATCACACTGCAGCGTCTTCTGCTGCAACTTGGAGCAGGCAGCTATTCATACAGACAAACCAGGTTACAACAGACCTGTACTCCTGTTCCTGGCAGTGGGTTTTTGCAATCAGTTTTTGATATTGCTCTCATACCCTTCGATTATACTTCTGCCCGTTTTCTGAACATATGGCCTGCTTTCTTGATTCATGTTTACCTGATGCCTTGGGTGTGTGGAGTCTCCTCCCATTTGCGTGTTTTCCCAAAGGCAAGGGTGGCAATGGGGCAGGATGCGCCAAGGAAGTGCCATCTGTGGGGTACTTGGGAAGGGCCCCTGAAAGAAAGAAAGAGCTGCCCAGCGGTGGGACTGCTCCTGGAAGGCGGTGGGCTTCCAACCTTGTGGGAAGTTTCTAAAGCAAATAAAGTCTGAAGCCAAGGTGGGATGGCCACACTTGGAGTAGGTTCCTTCCTGGCAGAGGGTTGGAGTAGGGGGCCTTTTGGGTCCCCGGCAGGATTTGAGGGCCGGAAGGAGGGAAGTAGGCGGGGGTTTGATGCCTCAGAGTGGCCAGAGGTGTGGTGTGGTTGTGGGGGATGCGAAGGAAAGCAGCAGGAACTTTGCCAGGGACTCTGGTTTGGGGCACCCTGCGGAGACTGGCATCAAAGGGTTTCCTGCTGTCTGCTGTGGGCAGCCCTAGTGGCCGCAGGGGATGTTTGGGTCCTTGCCTGAGGGCTGACCACTCAGAATGCTCCAGCCGGCCCTGGTTCTGTTCCGGCATCCCAAGTCCAGCCCTGCTGCTGTGGGGAAGCCATCTCGCACGGTACGCATGCATACATCACACTGTGCGCTGTGGTGCCCTTGCTGGACCTCCTGGCACAGCATTTTGGTTCTGTGAGGCGCCTCCACACAGACAAGTAATGGTGCTTCGACCCCACTTGAGCTGCCAGCTGGGATTTGTAGTCCTGTGAGGTATTTAAAATCTAGAAATCCTAGAGTTGGAAGAGACCCTAAGAAGGGCCATCGAGTCCAAGCCTCTTCTTCCATGCAAGAAGTCTCACCAAAGGGCGGCCTAAGGGGACCCTCCAAGGGCCAGCTAGCCCTCTGTCAAGAGGAGGCCCAAAGCTGGGGCCAGATGTTCCCAGCTGCTGGGTTGCCCTCATGGGGCTCCTTGCTGCAGACCTTCTGGCCCTGGAAGGGTCCGTCTGGCAAAAAGGGTCTTGGCTGCAGCTGCAGTGCCCTATTGCAAGTGTGGGGAGTGCGTGCCACTCATCAATGGGGCTAGCAAAGGCCAGAGTCTGGCTGAGGGCGTCTGAGGAGGAGGCGGCTGAGGTGCAGGAGGGGGGTGTCCTCCCTCCCCAGCGGGATGGCCCTTGGGGTCCCTCAAACCTACGGTACTAGGATCCATAGCCATTAGGGCCCATGCATGTGTGCACTGAGATGCTGCCTTCTGAAGAGCAAGAGCACATGAAGAGACCTGTTGAGTGCACTGTGGAGCAGCACTTCACCCTTTGAGCATCATGTAAGGCCACAGGCTTGGAGAACAGCGTCATCTCATGAGGGAAGGGATACGCAGAGGGGGGTAGGGCTGTCAATGGCAAGGTCCCATTGGGAGCTAGTGCAATGCAATGCCAATGCATGCAAGGTGCCTTCCCACAGCTCCAGGAGTGCCATGCCTGCTATGCTCTATGCCGGGGTAGGCACCCTTTTGAGCCGGGGGCCGGGTTGCTGTCCCTCAGATACTGGGGGGCCAAAGCAAAAAATAAATAATTAAATTATATATATATATATATATATATATATATAATATATATAAAAACCAGGACAAATGTACAACAAAATTTTTCAATAGAAGACACTTTTTAAAAAAAATGGAGGACATGTGAAAAATTTGCTGATTTTTAAAAAAAAATGTTAAATAAAATGCATGTTTCTGAGTGTTTCTATAGACATTGCCCCCAAAGGCCCCGGTGGCAATCGGCGGCAGGACCAGGCTGGGGCCGGTCCAAGGCCTTGCCGGGCCGCATCCGGCCCGCGGGCCCAGGTTGCCTACCCCTGCTCTATGCCAAGGGCAATGCTTGCAAGGAGGGCTTGGCACCTTGCACAGTGAATGCCCAGCGCTTGCATTACTGGACACTGGGTGCCAAGAGAGAGAATGCTGGCCCAAAAGCAGCCAGATGACCATATGGAAGGATGGCCACTGGCCCTCATGGCAAGACCATAGTTGTTGTTTGTGGTTGCCAGCGGCCCTTGAACCCACGGGAGACCCTGTGCAGGGACGTAGCTAGGATTTCAGGAAGGGGGGATCCGTCTAATTCCACCATTATAATGGAGCTTGGGTGTGGCGGTGCAGCATCACATACCATTCATTTTTCTAATGGAAGGGGGTCCGGACCCCAAGACCCCCCTGGCTACGTCCTGCCCTGTGGATGAGGCCCCTCCAGTGCCCCCTTTGCTGCTCTGCGCAGGTCCCAAAGGTCCATGGCTGGGTCCTCCAGGACCGAGTCGGTCCTCTGCAATGGGGGCCGCCCCTCCTTCCTAATGCCTTCCCCAGCATTATTGTCTTTCTAGTGATGCACAGATCTCGTGATTTGACCAAAGGACCACAGTTCAGTTCGATCCTCTTGGCAAATCCACTGGATTAGATCTGGCTTGGTCGTTTCAAAGAAAAGAAACTCCTTCTTTGACTCCTTGGCTGTCCATAGTACCTCGGCACTCTTCCCAGAACCACATCTCCAATGAGTTGATTTCCTCTTGTCCGCTTTCCTCACTGTCCACTCTCGCGCTTACACAGGGAAGAAGGTCCCGTGGCTTGCCACTCCTAACCTTTTTGTGCGCAGCTGTGCATCTTGCACTTTCGGCTCCTGTCCCGTTCTTTCATGGTGCTGCCCTTCCCATTCCCAGCCTTCTCCTAATTTCTTGACTCTAGTCACCATTCTGGTCAATGTTACTCTTTCAGTCCAGAGAGATACGATCAGCAGACTTTGGGTGATTCTGAGCATAAGCATGCATGTCTGCCATTTCCTCCAGCAGGGGGCACCAGTCCCAGGGGAGCCAAGGGCTGCACTTCTCTCAATGAAGGGGAGGAGGACGCCTGGCGGCTTCAGCGCACCAATGCTCCTCTTTGCGTGCTTCTTCTTCTATCTGTGGGCAGCAGGGGTCACTGTGAGCTTGTCCAGGCCACGGCCAGGGAAGAAGCCCAGGTGCTGCTACGGCGACGGCCTCCTCCATTCCAGGAGACCAAGGTTCTTTTTTTACTTCCCAGCGCATCCTGTTTATTACCAGAAGCTTTGGGACACTGCTGAATACCTATACTTCCAGTTTCGCTCGTCCCAGGACACAAGTGAGACACACAATGCAACCCTGCCCCACTTTACTGGGAGGCATAGGGAGCCCCATGGCAGAGCGACGGGACCCACGGAGGAGGCCAGGGGCCCTTTTCGGAGGTCTCCTCCTTCTGGACAGCGGCCAGAGGCCAACGCCATCTTGATGGCAAGGACACAATAAGAGGGGCTCTGGAGACTTGGGGGAAAGGCCTGGTGGGATGCACATAGCCTCTGGTGGGGGGCATATACACCAGCTCCTGCCCTGAACCCTCCTGAACCCCTGCTCTGCTAGAATCCTCCATCCCCCAGACCTGAGGAGGACAGATGGGGCGCAGATGTGGGATGCCCCCATGGCCCATTGGCACCAGTGTCTTGCTATGGCAAGCCATGCCCACCCATGTATCCCCACATGTGCACCTCCACATCTGTCCCCGGCCACTGGTAATGGCCTTGCACAATGCCAGTAATACAATGTATGCCCATAATGTAGTTCTATCTTGTGGGTTTTTCAGGCTCTGTAGCCATGTTCCCAGCGTCTTCCTATAATTGACCTTCTCTTCCTCCTCCCTCAGACCCTATCCCCATATATCCAATATCCATCACTGACAGGACACTGGCCATCCTGGGAGAACTGGGAGGGCCAGGGAGGGAGAACTGACGGCTGTCTGCTTCCTCATTGCTGCATCTTCTGCCCTAAGCTGGCATGCCCAGTGTCTCATAGAAAAATCATAGAGTTGGAAGAGACCGCAAGGGCCCTGATCCAGTCCAACCCCCTCTGCCATGCAGGAAATCCAAATCAAAGCACCCCATGACAGATGGCCATCCAGCCTCTGTTAAAAAAACCTCCAAGGAAGGAGACTCCACTGCCACTCTGAGGAAGGAGTGTGTTCCCCTGTCGACAGCCCTTGCTTGGAGGTTCTTCCTAATGTTGAGGTGGAACTCTCTTTCCTTGCAGCTTGCATCCATTGTTCCGTCTTAGGAGTTTATCAGGCAAGGGAAATTGAAGTATAATCCAATGGCAATGTGAATGCAATTATGGGGTTTCACATATTGCGTGATAATACCACATGCAAATTCGTGATAAATTCATGAATTCATCATTAAACAGATCCTTAAACAGAGAGTCTGTGACATCAGAAGCAATCCTCATCACAAAAAGTCAACATGGGTTTTCAGAGAAACAAGTCTGCCAGACAAACCTTATCTCCTTCTTTGATAAAGTTACCATCTTGTAAGATGAAGGAATGCTGTGGATGTAGTAGATCTTGATTTCAGTAAGGCCTTTGACAAGTTCCCCATGACATCTTGCAACACAGCTGTAAAATTTGGGCTAGACAAAGGAACTGTTACATATGGATCTGTAATTGGTTGACCGGCCGAACCCAAGGGTGTCACAATGGCTCCTTTTCATCCAGAGAGAAGTGACCAGTGGGTGTCCAGTGGGGCTCTGTCCTGGGCCCGGGCTATCAACATCTTAATCAAACCCTGGATGACAGAATTGGGAGCATACTTATCAAATTTCAGATGACAAACCAAATTAGGAGGAATAGGCTTTTAATAC
>NC_056524.1:275447071-275467759 GCF_019175285.1 Sceloporus undulatus | reverse complement strand
GAGAGCTGGGGATGTTTAGCCTGGAGAAGAGAAGGTTAAGAGGTGATATGATGATAGCCTTGTTTAAATATTTGAAGGGATGCCATATTGAGGAGGGAGCGAATTTGTTTTCTGCTGTTTCAAATGAAACAAAAGTGGGGCCAGAACGCATTCACATGAATTCGCTAGTTCAGCGAATCCACATGAATGCGAATTGCATTCGAACTGGTTTCCCATTGCCAGAAAACAGCATGCCATTGCCCAAAATTGTGTGTGGCAGTCTATCACGCAATAACGTGAAACCCCATGATTGTGTTGGGATTGCCCTTGGATTATACTTCCAATTTCCCTTGTCTGATAACATCCTTAGTCTTTCCTCAAAGGGCTTCATGGTTTCCAGACCCTTCACCATTTTAGTCTCCCACCAACTGACCTCCTCTTCCTACTCCAAACCATACAGAACGCGACTCATCAATCGTCATGACTCCATATCACTGAATATATTGATAATAGCTGTGGCATGAAAAACTAGCAATTGCAATATCACACACACAGAGCTTCATGGGGTTAAAGTGAACATTTGGGGAAAGGTGATTTTTAAAAAAGACATTTTTGAAATAATTTAAAATTTTGACTTTATTTTATTTTATAATAGTATTATTTTTTCAAAGCCCCCCCCCCCCTCGTCCTCCCCTTTTTCCTCCCATTGAGCCTCAGGGTCCCACTGCCACCGTCCCTTCAGTGTTTTAAAGGGACACAGGCCAAATGCGGAAGATGTTTGGACAGCAGTGGTGTGGCCTCACTTGGGGTGTCCCCTGGGGCTGACCGAGGTGACCGCAGCCCCTCAATGGTCCCCCTGGACCTGCCTTCTCTGGGTCGGAGTGAGGACTGGGACACAGCCGTAGGGACTGGGTCACTGCTGGTCAGTGCTGAAAGCAGAGAGTGGCCCAACCTCCTCACTCCTCCTCTGGAGCCAAATCTCCTCTCGCTCCAAAGGAAGTGGACAGCTGCCATGGAGAAGGGCAGCGGAGGGCATTGGGCAGTGCTGGGGCACAGGAAGTTCCCATGGATGACAACCAAGAGGACGGAGGGGCTGCTTTTCCCGCTCCCATAATGTGCCCTTTACAACTTCTCCTTCCTGCGCTTGATGTCTACCAACTTGACCGGCCTGGTTGGCCTTTCCTTGGTGCTTTCTTTGTGCAGCATGTACACAAACGTAGCTAAGGCAGCTGTGCAGGAGATCTCAACACAAAGCATGGAGAGGTACATGGTCAGAGCCACCCGGCAGTAGCGGTAGTTGGTGGTCAGGGAGAAGCCAAGGGCCCACTGGGATCGGGGCCGAGGGACGCCGGCTGGCCCTCCAGCCCCAGAGCTTTGGGGAGATGTTGCTGCTGCCGCCGGAATAAAGGCAGGAGAACTGAGCTTGCTTTTGGTTGCAGCTGTCACGGCTGCACCAGCGACAGAGGTGCTATTTCCCATTGGATTGTGACTCAGGGCTGCTGTTGTCCGTTGGGGGGTTGGGGGTCCCGCAGGTGTGGGGGAGAATGCAGAGGGATGCCCAGTTGGAGGGCTGGCCTTGTAGAGGCATCGTTCAGTGGTCTCTGGTGGAGTGGCAAGTGTACCAAAGGGAGAGAGATCTCCTCCATGGGAGGGTCCAAGTGATGGAGGAGATGTGGCATGCATCCCGCTGGGTGTTTCATGCCTGCTGGTGGATGTCTTGATAATAGTGGTGGTGACAACTGCCAAGGTTGTGGTTGTGGCGCAGGTGCCAGGTGTGCTTGTGTGCAATGGTTCCGTGGCAGCCCCTGGTGTCCAAGTCCAACGAGTGGTCAGTTCAGTGGATGTGGTCTGGATGTCTCTGATACTCATGGCTTGGGGGGTGCTAGCCAGGACACCAGCTACGGTTGAGGCCACTTGGGGAGTTGTAGTTGTGATGGGCTCAGAGGTTGTGCCAAAAATCTCAGTGGCGGTTTCAAAGCGTTTCTTGTCCAAAGTGGGAGGAGGATGTGTAGTGCTGACTCCAGGAGTTGTTGAGGGAGTCTCAGTGATGGTCCAGACAACTGTGGGAGTTGTGGTTGTGATGGACTGAGAGGTTGTGCTTGAAACTTTAGCAGTGGTTTCAGGCCTTATTTCTGTGGCGATGGTTTGTGGAGCTGGAGTTGCTGTTTCCGGAGAGGCCTTGCTGGTGGTCCCAACCCATGAGGTTTCCATGGGGCTCTCTGAGGTGGGGACAATCTGTGGGGCTGTGGCTGTGAGAGTTGTGGCAGCAGCTGTGATGGACTGAGAGGTTGTGCTTGAAACTTTGACAGTGGTTTCAGGCCTTGTCTCTGTGGCGATGGTTTGTGGCGCTGGAGTCACAGTTTCCAGAGATGCCTTGCTGGTGGTCCTGACCCATGAGCTTTCCATGGGGCTCTCTGAAGTGGGGACAATCTGTGGGGCTGTGACTGAACCCTCTGCGCTGGTGGGGATTTGGGGGGCTGTGGCTGGAGACTTTCCAGGGGTGGACTTCGGTGGGTGGATAGTTGTGGCCTCCTCAGTTGCTGTGGGTTTTTTAGTTTCTGCTGGAGCTGTTGTGATTTCCCTTGATGGGGCAGTGGTCACTCTGGAGGTGTCTGCAGTGGTGGAAGGGGACATGGTGGTCAAGCAGATTAATTGCTCTTCCATCAGAGAGCCAACCGCTTTCCCAGTGAGATGGTCAGGGCTCACACATTTTATCATGGTGGCATCCTTCACTTTTTTGGGATGGCCTCTCAGCCACCGGAAGAGGTAGCGAAGGCGGCAGTCGCACTGCCATGGGTTGTCTCCCAGGTGCACCGAGGCCAGCTTTCCGAAGTTATCAAGGAGACCCTCGGGGATGCTCCCCAGATGGTTCCTGTCCAGTCTGAGTTTCTCCAGCCGCGGGAAAGGAGAGGATGAAGAGGCCAGGCCCTCCACAGAGAAGATTCGGTTCTTGCTCAGGTCCAGGTTTGTGAGTTTGGGCATCTCCCCAAACAACTGGCCAGGGAGCACTTTCAGCTGGTTTGAAGCCAGGTTCAGCTGCTTCAGGTTTCCCAACCCAAAGAACATCCTGTTTGGGAGAACCTCGATTTGGTTGTTCTCCAGGTAAAGCTTCTCCAGGCTGGAGAGGTTCCTAAAGAGGTTTGGTGGGAAGGTCCGGATTCGGTTCCTTGCCAGGCTGAGCTCTGTCAGGCTTTGCTGGCTGTCCAGGCCTCCATCCAGGAGGCTGCCGATCTCGTTGTCATACAGCCGGAGGGTCTTCAGCCGGGTCAGGGGCTTGAAGACGTCCCTCAGGAGGCTTGAGAGCTTGTTGTTGGCCAGATGCAAGTAGGTGAGATTGGGAAGCCCCTGGAAGACCCCCTCGGGAAGGGAAGGGATCTCGTTCAGGTGCAGGTACATCTCCTCCAAGGCCCCAAGGTGGTCAAAGAGGCCCTTGGCGATCCAGGTGAGGTGGGAGTTCCTCAGGTTGAGCTTCCGCAAGCGAGGAAGAGACCGGAAGGTGCCAACGGGAAGGCTGCCCAACTGTGCGCCTGATAGCTCCAGCTCCTCCAGTTTTTCCAGGTTGTCAAAGGCCCCCACTTCCACCTTTTTGATCTTGTTGTCAATAAACTCCAGTATCTTCAGGTTGGGTCTGCTCCGGAAGGCTCCCTCTGGGATTTCCGTCAGGCTGGTTTGCACAAAGAACATTTCGGTGATGAGGGGGTTGGCCATCTCTGTTGGGATCTCTGCCACGTTGCGGGTCTTCGTGTAGACGTCCTGGTGGGGCAGGGGGCAGTCGTGCTTCCCGGTCCCACGGCAGGGCAGCTGGCCTTGGCTGGCATCCAGCAGGAGGAGGAGGAGGAGGAGGAAGAGGGCAAGCGTCCAGGGGGACATGCTGGAAGGAACCGAGGGCAGGCTTTCTGGTTGCTGACCAAAGGGCTCCCCTGCCCTTACTCTTTGGTCTGAGCTTCTCACTTGACCCTTGCGGTCCATGGAGGCCATGCTTGGTCAACCTGGTAGAAAGAAAATGCCCCATATACATCATGGAATCATAGGTTCAAGGGTCATCCAGCCCAACCCCTCTGTTTAAAAAGAGCCCCCAAAGAAGGAGACCCACCAGCCTCCTCTATTGGGGCAGCAGCATGTCATTCCACTGTGGAACAACTCTTACTCTCCATGTCGATGCTGACATGTTGATCCCAGGCACACCAGCTTGGAGGAATGCCCAAGGCAAGAGGGCCTACTTCTGAGTAAGCGGCAGAGGATTGCACCTGGCCGCCTGTAAATGCTGCAGCCCCTAACACTGAGCTACTGACCCATAGATCCATAGGACTCCAAGAGCGGAGAGGGACAGATATCTTCTCTCGAAGTCCTCCAGTGCAATTCTGCCGGAAGTTGGAACAAATTCCCTCGGAGTGGAGTGGAGTCTCCTTCCTTAGAGCTTTTAAAACAGAGGCTGGATGGCCATCTGTCAATGGGGATGCTTTGATTTGGATTTCCTGCATGGCAGAAGAAGGGGGTTGGACTGGATCAGGGCCCTTGCGGTCTCTTCCAACTCTATGAGTCTATGATTCGAGAGGAAACACTTCTCTAGGCATTTGTAGGTCCTCCGATGGGTTCAACCTCTGGCAGATGTGGAACATAGAGCTGCACTGGAGGACCTGGAGAGTGCTAGAGAGGTGTTCTCTCAGGGGTCCTTCACCCCAAACCCCAGGGAATGTGGAGGGACCACTGTCCTTCTTATCATAGCCATTGTCCTTCGTGTCTCTATCCTTCTTGAAATGAGGCCCCAGAACTGAATGGAGGACGGCAGGCAAGGGTCAACTAGCACAGAAGACTATGGTGGGACTATATGGCTTCCTCTGTATTTTTATTTTCTTGAAAAGAATGGAAGCCATGGGCGGCGGGGAGCAACCTCTATTCATTCAGAATATTTACTGGAAGGGGATGATGGGAGCTGTAGTCCTGAAACATCAGATAGGTTGCTCTGGCTTAGGCTGCGAGAGGGAGGAATTAACTGGCCTTTCTCTTCCCAAGCTGAGAGAGGAACCGGCCAGAGGTTTCCTGGCTTCCTAGGTGGACACCCACCGGCCCTTTTGCTTTCCCCTCCCCAATTCTGTTGCCTTTCTGGAAATTCCCCATCCCAGTCTGTGGATGGAAGGAGCCCAGTTTGGCTGCTTAAGCCCCTGGGAGCCATTCTTCTTCTGCTGCACCAAGAGCAACTCAGGAGTAACCCTGGCAGAGAAGGGGAGGAAGGATGACTGGTGCAGATCCTGCAAGAACTGAGCAAGCGGCTGCCACCCGTGTGCCTGCCCTCCTCCTCCTCTTTGGCACATGCAGAACTAGGTTTGATGCAAATCACCCACAGCATGTGCTGTGCCTGCTGCTGCCCCTGCCTCCAAACAGCTGCCAGTTCCGTCCTTCCTCCCCTCTGTGTCCCTGGCACCCCCCCAAAGCCATGCTCAAGGGGTCCGGCAGGGCTTCAGGTGGGGCAGCCCAGAGGGGTGCTGTGGGGCCACAGGGGGCCAGGGGCACGTTTTCCCTGTTGGCCTTGCAGCCCTCTGGGCTGAGGCCGGGCTTTGGGGGCAGCAGGGAAGGGAGAGGAGAGGAGAGCAGGGGGCTCTATCCCCCCTTTGGCCGGAGGGGCCAGGCCACTTACCTGACCGGTGGCCCCTGGAGACTGGACTGAGCCAGAGGCACCGATGAGGAGGCAGTGCTAAGTGAGGCTGCGGAGCCTAGTCTTTGGAGCTTATCTCTCAGAGGCAACCCTCTGCCCTGGGATGATGGCACACCTGCCCCCCCCTCTATCTCCTGGGCACATGAGTGTCGCCTGGCTCTGCAGGCCTCTGTGGCCAGATAACAGCCAAGGCCTGGCCCCCGTCTGAGAGAGAGAGCCACTCTTCTGGCCATGCGTGAGGCATCCCCAGGACACAGTGGGGCCTTTACGGGAAGGGAAAGGGGTTTGTGGGCACATCCTCTGCCTGATCCTGGACCCTCGGTGCCCTTTCTTCACACCCAGAAAACTCTGGATCAAGTGGAGAGAGAGGAGCTTGGGCCGCACATAACACACAGCAGAGGTTTCCCCAGGAGAAGAGCAAAAGAGCTGCCTCCAGTGCGCCCCATAACCCTTCCTGGCACCCATGGATTTGGGGACGAACCCATTGCCATGTTTCCAGTTGTCAATCATAGAACCATAGAGTCGGAAGAGATCCCCAGGGGCCCTGATCCAGTCCAACTCCTTTCTGCTGCCATGCAGCAAGACCCCGTCCATCCAAGCCCTCCCTGCGACTGAGGGCCACCCGGCCTCCGGCTGCAAACAGCCTCCAAAGGAGGAGACTCCGACACAGGAATGGGATCCCTTGACAGATGGGTTGTCAGGATAAGGAAAAGGGTGATGGGATTTATAATTGGTTATAAAGGGCTTGGGTTGAAAGGGTGTTTCTAATAGCAGGGAATTTGCAAGAGCTGACTGTAAAGGAATGCAGAGGAGTGATCTTTCTTGGGAGGTTTGCCTTTGTAGAAGCGGGAGATACTGAAGAGAGAAATTGAACTGTTAAGTTTTACTTTTGAGTTTATAGGTGCTTTCTTTGTGATATTAAAGATTTTTAGATATATATGGTAATTTTATCTATTCCTCTTTTAATTGTTATTATTTTAGAATGTACGCCTTGAGCGGCTTTTATATTCTCTTTAATTTTACTGACTTTGTACAGCGCTGTGTATAATTACAGCTCTTTAATAATAATATATATAGTTAGGTGCACCGTGTTCCCAGATGGTTTTGTCCATCTGTTTTGGGAAAGAGGACGCTCTCAGGACTTGGCCAAAATGCCGGACTCTTAGCGATTCCATCAGGAGCGAAGAAAACCGTGGCAACGCTCTGCCACTTTTATTGTTACACTCAGTTGCCAGGTGAAGTTTTAGGGTTCATCTATAAAAGTGTTAGTTGTGTGTCAACGAAGTTACAGACTGCCTGTTAAGGCTTCTTTACTGCAGATAAAAGCTGTTCATTCAAATGAAACGGGTCTGGATTCTGCCTTTAGTTTCCAAATTAAACCTGTGGCCAGGAGCTCCCTAACAGCTGCCAGGACGGTCTTCTTCCTAATGTCCGGCTGGAATACGTTTTCCTGGAGTTTGCATCCATTGCTCCAGATCCTATTCCCTGGAGCAGCAGAAGAAAAGCCTCCTTCTTCTTTAAAAGGACAGCTGCAGTGTTCTGTTTCCTTGGGTTTTCCAGACAGGGCAAGAACTGGAAGAGGAGGACATTTGCTTCCTTCCTTGTATTTTGCCTTGTGCTTCTTTGTATGGATGTGGGGTGGTTTTGCAGCCTGCCACCCTGCATCCCTTCCCAGGTATTGGCAGGACTCACTGGCTCAGTGTGCAAGTGCGCTTGTGCAACACCAATGCCACCAAAAAGCCAGGAAGGGAGAAATGGAGGAGAGAGATGGTGGCTACTTGGCATTTGGGGGAAGGCAGGGAGGGCAGCCCCATTATTGTCCCTGATGGTCAGCCAGGGCTTGTGGCCGCAGAGGCAAGGGGCCTGGCTGGGAGGGAAACCCACCTCCTGAAGGCCAGTGGGGGTCTTTCCATAAGGGCAGCTGGCAGAGCCGCCCAGGTGCCCTGCATCCATCCTGCGGAGGAGGGTCATGCGAGAAAGAGTCAAGAGGAGGGGCAGCCAGGGCCAAGCACTCTTCCGCCTGACCCAAAGGCCGTGACCTTGGTGTGGTTCTCTTTAGTGGCTCTGGGTTGCCATGCTGCCTGCTCGGCCCGGTGTTGCCCAGATCTTGTGCCCATTCACCCTGGCCATGCCCATTTTTGCAACCATTTCTGACCCGAGAGCTGTTCAGAAGCTCCTTCACTCCCTCATGGATACCAATGGTCTGAGACCCTGGCCCCAAATTCCCAAGAAGAGGGGTTTATTCAGTGGGCTGTTGGGACTGGAATGGATCTATTCAACAGCCAGTGAAGCAACAAGATGATGATCATGATGATGATGATGATATCGGGGCAGAACCAATAAAATGATGAGAAGAAAATGGAAGCAGCAAACAAAAATGGTTAAAAGAGCACCAGAAGGTTAATCTGGCTGCAGAAACTGGCAGGAAGGCAAAGGTCTTCCCAAACCCAGCACCCCGCCGCACACGCACTCACGCGGGCAAGTCCTCCTCAGGAGGGCAAATGCATTTTTCGGGGAGGGCATTTGAGAGGATGGGCCCTGCCAGAAAGCCCCCCCCCACCCCTGGCATCTGCCAGTCCACAGAGACACCTGTCTGGGAAGGGGAGCCAAGGGACAGGCAGTTGGACCCCCAGAAACCTCCCCTTCACCCTCTTGGCATGTCGGACTGCAGCCCCCATCATCCCCAGGGAAGCCCTTGCTGTGCTGGGAACTGCCATTGATCCATTTGGAGGGACTGACCTGGTCAGGGTGACCAGCAGATGTCCTCGCCACAAGGGAGGACAAGCCACTGCAAAATATGTGGGACATGACAAAAGAAAAGCCAAAAACACTAACATAAGTGTAAAGCCATGCTTCTTAGTCGTGCTCAAAATGGAGGGCATTTTGGAATTTCCCTCTGGACAGGAGGTTGAAATGTAGGGCATGTCCTGGGAAAGGAGGACATCTGGTCATTCTGGAAATGAGAGCGAATGAGAGAGAGGAAAACGCCAGTACTTTGTTCATTCTTTATGCTTTGCAGATCTTTGGTATGTTTGTCTTTCACAGCAGCCCTGCAAGGTAGGCTTCTTGGAGAGGAACAGAGGCAAAGAGGTCAATGTCATCTAAGCCTGTCCGGCTCCAATAAGAATTGCCCCTACCCCCCCTTGCCCCATCTCTGCCTGACCACAGGTGAGAGTGACCGGCTCATGGGGTCTCCATGCTCGCTGGTCCAGCCAGAGGCGTCTCCTTCTCAATGGTCACAGAGACCTCGACTCTCAGCCTCCCACAGCCATTGTCCAGTGTCCAGTTCCCACTGAAACGCTGCCCTGCGCCTGGCACACCACCGTCGCCCGGAGGAAGGGTCAGCCTGAGATGGTGGCACGCTTCTGGGTCACAGGTCACCTGGAGGCCCCCCTCTGCGTCCTGGTAAGCGCACTGGGTCAGGGGGCTGGCCTCCTCCTCGGGGGGCTCCTGAGCCTCTGTCCGGCAGCGGGAAGGTCCTGGGGGGCGTCGGGGGCATGCCAGCTGCTCCCTCCTGACCGCCGGGAGGGTCAGTCCCTGGAGGTCAGCCGGACTGCGGCAGAGGGCCTGGGCATTGACAAGGGGGTCAGCGTACAGGAGCCAGTCGGCCAGGTAGCCCAGGTGGCAATCGCATGCCCAGGGGTTGCGCCCCAAAGCCACATAGAAGAGGGCAAAGTTGGAGTCAAAGATGCCCTCTGGCAGGGTGGCCAGCCGGTTGTGCGAAAGGTCCAAGGCCTCCAAGCCACTGAGGTTGGCCAGCAGATCCTGGGGAAGCCCACTGAGGTTGTTGTGGTCCAGCTGCAGCCTGGCGAGGGCCGGCAGCCCCTGGAAGAGGCCGGCGGTCAAGCGGTGGAGGCGGTTGTGGGACAGGGATAGGATGGTCAAGCGGGGGAGGGTGGCAAAGAGCCCCTCTCGGAGGGTCTCCAGCTGGTTGTGGGCCATGGAGAGCTCCACCAGGTGGGGGGTCCCCTCAAAGAGCCCCTCTGGAAGCTCCTTCAGCCGGTTGCTGTCCAGGTGCAGGAAGGTCAGGTTGGCCAAGGAGGAGAAGATGGCAGTCCGCAGGCCTTGGAGGGCATTGTGCTGGAGGTGGAGCCGTCGCAGGTGGGATTGCTGGGAGAAGACCCCAGTGGGCAGCATGGCCAGGGCATTCCCGTCTAGGAAGAGCTCGCGGAGGTCAGGGAGAGGCAGGAAGACTTCTGCCGGGAGGGAAGAAATGTTGTTGTCGCTTAGCCTCAGAACCTGCAGGTGGGGCACCAGGGCAAAGGCCCTCCCTGCCAGGCTGGCCAGGCCATTCTGGGCAAGGGAGAGGGTCTCCAGGCCCCTCACTGGGTGGAAGATGCTCGGGAGCAGAGCCCTGATCCTGTTCCCTTGCAGGTGGAGCGTCCGGAGGGCCGGGGTGTTCCTAAAGATCCCCTCTTCCAGGGTCTCCAGGGGGCTGAATGTGAGGGAGAGAGTGCTCAGGCCGGCCAGGCCCTGGAAGCTCTCCCTGCTCAGGGCAGTCAAGAGGCTGGAGGAGATATCCAGCTCCTGCAGGCTGGTCAGCCCTGCAAAGGCCGCCTCACTCAGAGAACTCAGTGGGCTGCCAAGGAAGACCAGCTTGCGGAGGTGGGGGGCACTGATGTTGGCAAAGGCCCCACTCCGGATGGACCCCAGGGAGGTCTCCACGAAGAAGAGCTGGGTGGCGTTGGCGGGGATCCCCTCCGGCACGTCCACGAGGCCCTCCTCGGCGCAGAAGACAGTCACGTTCCCGTAGCATTGGCACAGGGCCGGGCAGGAGTGGGCCACGTTGCCCAGGAAGAACCACAGCAGCAGCAGCAGCAGCAGCAGGGAACAACCCCTGGAGGTCCACATGCCCTGAGATGGAGGGAAGGAAACGCAGGAGCATGTTAGTGACCCTCGGATGCAGGCTGGCCAGAAGGCACTACTATGGGAAGCCCACTTCAGGGCTATGGGGCATTCTGGGCCTCCTTCAGGTGCGCATCAATGACCCTCGGAAGGAGGCCAGAGGGATACAGGCTGGCCAGAAGGGCACTACTATGGGAAACCCACTTCGGGGCTATGGGGCAACTGAGCCTAGGAGGCATTCTGAGCCTCCTTCATGCTGAGGATTTGTGCCTTTTTGGGGGGTGGCAGGGCAGGGCAGTCCCAGCTTTTCTGGACAGAGTGGGCTTAGGCCACAGGGATGGACAGACAGGGAGGCCAGATGTCCTAACCACCCCAAAGGAGGGCAAGGCAACACAAAACAGAGGATGAGAAAAACGTAGGACATGCTCAAAGAGAAGCTGCAAATTCTCGACTTCTTATTCAGGCTCAAAATGGAGGGCATTTGGGAACTGCCCCTGGACAGAAGGATGAAATGCAGGACAGTTCTGGGGGAAAGGAGGACAGAAGGAGTTCATTTGCACAACTCAATACAGCACCCTCACGGAGCCCTAGGGCTCCTTGGCAGAGAACCTTAAAGACCTCGTGCAACTACAAATCCCAGGTGGAAGTTTAAAGAGTAACAAAATGCCACCATTGCAGACTGTGGAAAAGAGCGGCTTTGAACCCGAACTAGGAGGGAGGAAAGGGGCAGTTGATGGTTTTGGTTTTTGGGGCAGGATTTGCCCTGGGAGCAAAGTGTGCCATGGGCATCGACACACAATGGATTGAGAGAGAGGCGTTTCCATTCCCTACATAACTCTTGTCTGCACAATCATCGTTTGCAGCCGGCTGTTTTATTTGCCCTTTGGAGTTTGTTACAACTCGCTAACGTATGATCAGTTTATCTGGAGGGACAAAGTTTGGGAACCACTGTCAGAAGAGCAGAAGGGGAGCCCTTGAACCCCAGCAATTGGGACGGAAGGGGGAAGCCAACTGTAGTAAAACAGAATTATATGAGAGCTCCAAGGAACATCCAATGCAAGGAGACACTATCCAAACCCTCCTCCCTGTGAGAGATGGCCATCCAGCCCCTGTTTAAAAACAGCCTCCAAAGAAGGAGGCCCCACCAGACTCCGTTGAGGGAGAGTCTTCCACTGTTTAAGAGCTCTTACTGTCAGGAAGCTCTTCCTAATGTTTCAGGTGGAATCTCTTTTCCTGGGGAGCCTTTGCCAGCTGCAGCGAGAAACCAAAAAAGCTGCTGCTTTAACATTGGAGCTGGAGATTTGCACCCAGGCCTTTCCAAAGCAGGGAACTTGCAGCCCTTCTTCCTGGCTGGGGATGACCCATGGAAACGGACTGCCTCGGTGCCAGGCCTTGCGATCCAGCCACCGTCCCTCCCCTCCTGCCCCCAGGACTTGCTCTTCTGCTGAAGACTCATCTGGCTTTCCTTCCTTCCTTCCTTCCTTCCTTCCTTCCTTCCTTCCTTCCCTCCCTCCCTCCCTTTCAGAGTCCCTGCCAGGCACTTACCCCCCGTGACGCAGGGCACCCACAATGTGCCATTGCGTCGTCCTTGTCCGTGTTGGCAGGGCCCCTCGTCCAGCGCTGTTGACCAGCCGAGGTGTGCGGTCACTGACCTGCCGTGCATCCGGCTTCTCAGAGGCCACATAATGGAGGTGGGCACTGGCCTCTCATGGCACACACCGGATGGCAACCCAGCCTCAGCCTCCCTACCTACAGCAGGGTCAACATTTGGCTGGAAACCACCCCTGCCAACGCAACCTGGGGAACCATACACAAACACACAACCAGTGGCAAAGGGCAGGGCAGTCCTTACATCCAGAAAGAGCTTGGTTGGGGCTTCCAGGAGGGTCTCCAGAGTATGCAACCCTCATGGCCTTCATCTTGGAAATGACTGTTAAGAAAAAAGCAACATGGGATATACAGTAAATGAAATAAAAGATGTATGTGAGAGTCAGGGTGACTCAGCAGAAGCCAATGGAGAACCACACAGGTGTAAATGGTAATACAATTAACAAGTGCTGAATGCCAAGGACAAGAAATGCAAAGTGGATAATTGGACACACCTGACAATTGTGAAGTGGTCAAGGCTGAGATGATGAAATCATTCATTGTAGGATGAACCAAGAGAACCAATGAGGATGATGTACACGCCTACCGGGTGGAAACAGACCACAGTAGGTGGTACCATGCATTGACTATAATAAGGACTATGCATCCCAATGTATTGTGTGGGTTGTAGAGTGGATTGTAGTAGTAGAGTGAGGAGTAGAGTATTGTTGTGTTGGATAGTTTGGAGCTGTATATAGTAGAATAAAGTAGATCTTTTATATAAGACTACTGAGTTGTCTGGTGTCTTGGGTGAAGCTACAAGAACCAGCTGGATCCTGAAGAAGAAGGGTGAAGACTTCTGTGGAAGCAAGAGTGAGAAGGCAAGGAGAGTTTGTCGGGGTCTTCAGCCTATTCTCTGTAACTCTTGCTAAGCTATAACCACTGGCCAAAACTGGTCAACGCGGTGCACAACCAGGTGGTGAGTTCAAGCCAAAGGTGAAGAGCTACAACTCCCATCATCCCTGACAATGACCACTGGGTCCAGCAGTGCCCAGGAAGGGCCAGTCACCAGCAGAAGGACCCCAGAGTGACCATCAATGCCCAACCCTTGCTCCAGTGGTCCGTTGCGCCACTCAGAGTCCGCAGCCACCCTTTTGGATTCGCACTCAGGTTTCAATCAGACCGAAAGACAGTTGTCACTCTTGCTGGGGCAAATAGGATATGCTGGTTTTTATGTGCGAAGGTTCTTCCTCTCCTCTCCCCTGAGTCTACTCTCATGCAATTCCATCTTCATGTAAAAAGAGGGAAGAATAATACCTTCCACCTCTCCATACTGTTTATTTATTAATTCAATGCACCTTTAAGAGTCCTCTTCTCTTCCTAAACTTAAAAAGCCCCAAAGAGTGGCATTCACTTTTCCTCCACCACCAACCTTCCAGTCATTTCAATGCCTTCCAGTCCCATCTGTCTGACCCCCAGCATTCCCTCCTCTTTGGGGTGCATCTGTTCAAAATGGATCTTGAGAAGCTGGAGCATGTCCAGAGGAGGGTCTGGAAACCATGAAGCCCTATGAGGAGAGACCTTTTAGCAAGCTATATTTATCCTGGAGAAGAGACGGTTAGGGGGTGACATGAGAGAGCCCTGTATTTGAAGGGATGCCACATTGAGGAGGGAGCAAGCTTGTTTTCTGCTGCCCCAGAGACAATGGAGCAATGCATGAAAGCTCCAGGAAAGGAGATTCCAGCTCAACTTTAGGAGGAACTTCCTGACAGTAAGGGCTGTTTGATAGTGGAAGACATTCCCTTGGAGATTTTGGTGGAGGCTCCCTCCTTGGAGGTCTTTAAACAGAGGCTGGATGGCCATCTGTCAATAGGGATGCTTTGATTGAGAGTTCCTGCATGGCAGAAGAAGGGGGTTGGACTGGATCAGGCCCTTCTTGTGGTCTCTTCCAACTCTAGGATTCTATGGAGTTTATCACATGGACGGGAGGCTCTCAATTTCAAAAGAGAAGATAGCGTGGGCAATTCGAAAATCCACCCAATTACGTGATTCCTTATCACAGCTTAAATTTGCTGTAATGGCCTCCCTGAACGCAACCCAGATTCTGTGCAAAGTAAGCCATCACTTCGATGGGTTCTTCATTGCGCATTGGCCCCCTTGCGCATGCTCAGTGAGACTCCAGATGACTGGAGCATAGCATATTTAGGCGAGTGAGAGGAACCAAGGAACCCCACAATTTACAAAAGAGGTTGGGGGGCAGGGTGAATGGTTGAAAGAACATGCGCTATTCACATTAAAATGAGCATCTATTCACTCTTGTCATGTTAAAGCGTGAATATAATGGTTATCCCATAGCTCCCGATCCATGCCTCTTCATTAACAGGCAGCAGCTCCCCTCAGCAATGCTGAAGGACAAGCGGAAGCAAAATGGAAGCGGAATTGCAGCGTGGCTTCATGGGAAACCCCCCTTACGGATGGGGGGGGGAACCAGGGCCAAAGGAGACATGCACATCACACCAAACAACAGCGCACTGAGTGAGAAGTTGCCTAGGAACAGAGTTTGCGACTTCGCTAGTTCACTGAATTTACTTAACTGTGGATTGACACATGATTGGGTTCGGAGTGCGTTCGGACTGCCAGCGATTGCGTGTGGTAACCTTTTGTGCAATAACTTGAATACGCATTATTGCGTTCAGGATGACACTGGATTATACTTCCAGTTTCAGTCGTGTGATATCCTCCTATGATTCTATGAATGTCGTTGCATAAATGGCCATTGAGCTCTCCTCTGGGAGACCTGCCTTTCTCCCCTGGTTTGCCTCTTTTGGGACCTTGCTCCATCATTGGGTGGGGGCCCCTTTCCTGGTGCTAACCCGTGCCCTTGCCCCATCCCCTTCTGCTGGCATCCCCCATTGCCAGACTGCACCTCTCTCTGTGCCTGGTATCGCTTGGGCATTGCCTTCCCTGGCACAACTACCCTTCTTCCCCTGCCATCATGCCATCTCCAGGCTGGGACTCAAGGGGGTCAACTGTGGACCCTCGCAAGGTGGTGGGTTCCCCTACTTTGGGGGTGGTTTTTAAGCAGAGGCTGGGTGGCCCTCTGTCACAAGGAGGACTTGGACTGGGCATTCCTGCATGGCAGAAGAACTTTTCCCACTGCAGCAACAGGGTGACCTTATCCTTGACCTTAGACCGCCGCCTGGTGGTTTCTGGGTGAAACTGCCCCTTCTAATCATCATCATCATCATCATCATCATCATCATCATCATCATCATCATCATCTATTTAGATGGAGGGAATCCAGGCGGATTATAACACAACTATAACAATAAAATATCATAAGAATAAAACTTCACAATTACAAACCACCCCATTTCCCAACCCTCCCCCCACCATAAAAACTTTAACCGAAGAGCAATAAAATAGAGATTAAACAAGGTAAATTCAAATGTTCAAGTACAGATTTGCTAAGTATCTCCTTCTTGGGGGGGGGGGGGGGGAGGGGGGGGCGATGGGGGGGGGGGGGGGGGGGGGGGAGGCTTCTTGTCCGAAGGGCGTTGCAAAGCCTAGGAGCGGCCGATGCGAAGGTCCTCTGGGTCACTGCGGTCGCTCTGGCCTTCTTGGGCTGCAGAAGGTTCTTCCCAGAGGAGCGAAGTGTGTGGGCGGATTGTGTGGAGGAAGGCGCTCCTGCAAGTAGCCTGGACCCAGGCCATGGAGGGCTTTAAAGGCTACAACCTACACCTTGTACTGCCCTCGGAAACTAATAGGCAGCCAATGCAGAGATTTCAAAACAGGTGTTATGGGGTTCAATTGAAGTTTCCACAAGGGTAGCCCCATGTAGAGCGCATTGCAGAAGTCAAGTTGAGAGGTCACCAGCACATATACAGTACTACTGTTTCTAGGTCACCAGGAAGCGTCGCAGCTGGCGTGTCAGCTGGAGCTTGGCTTCTCTCCCATTGAGGATGGCAGGGCAAAGGGCCCAGAAAGCAAGGAAGGAAGGAAGGAAGGGGGTCTCTCGGGGGTGCAGGGGTACACACCTTCTTCTGCGTTTGGTGGCTTTGCTATTCGCCTGGGAAAGAGGGTCTCCTCCCTTTGGCTCCCAGTCGGCAGCTCCACCAGAGACGGAAAAGGCTGCTGAAAAGGTCTTCGTTGTTCAAATACATGAAGTGCTCCTGTAGACCCCAGTTACATAACCCTGGCCAGGGATGAGCTGTGGAGGAGGCCCACACTAGAGCCCAGAAGCCCACTGACTTGCTGCAAACCCACATGAGTGGGCACCGGGAGTGTGGGTTGCAAAGCACTCTGCCCATGCTCAGAAGATGCTCCCACCCAGACAGCTTCCAGGCACACGAGGGAGAAGGACATGCCTGAAATAAGTGGCCCAGGCTGCTGCCCACCGCCAGGACTGGGACTCTGCTTGCAGGGCATTGCCCTTTGGGTTTTTGCCCAGCTGGAGGAGGGCAGTAGAAAGCTGGCCTTAACTGGGGAAGAAGGATGGCTTTGCAGAGGAGGAGCAAAGCAAGGGACGGCCGAGAAGCATGGAGGAGGAAAGCCATGTTCAAAGGGGAGGGGTCCATGCAGGGAAGGCCCTGCGGCTCAGGGGTCTCTTTCAGGCAAAAGGAGCCTACTGACCCTCTCTCTCTGGGCCCCTCCGTGACCCACAAGTGGGTGCTACTTATTGGGACCTTATCCCATGGGGAAAATGGGAAGGTTAAACTGGTCAGAACCCAGGGTTTTCCAGGGCATTCGGCACAATTGCAATTGCTTATCAGACGCCATTGTGCGCAAACAGCTTAGAATCTAATCAGAAAGTGACGTGAATCAGGGAACAGGCATTTTTGGGAAAATACTGTTTTCAGCTCTTGATTATTTACGAATTCTCTGTGTTTGAGCAATTGCTGTAATCTGAAAACCACTTGCGGGATTCTCCCTGTTCCCAGATGCCCCTCATCCGTCTGAAACCCAAATTCACACTTGACCCCCTTTCTTGCTTAAGCAATGTGCCTTTCACCTCTTGTTGTGTGATAAGCATCAGCCAGTTGGCTTGCTTTTGATATGACCCATGGATGGGTCGAGGGTCAAACCTAGGGGCATGTAATGGAGGATGTAGAGGACAAAGCCAAGGAAAACAAGGCCAGAGAAGGCATAACTATTTGTGCCCATAGTAAAGGCTGGATGGATGAGAGAGAAGGCGGCGGTCAGTGCTTCCAGAGAACTCTTTGTCTTTTACCAATCGGTCAGCAAGGCATTGAAAGAAGGGAAGCCAAGAAGGTTTATCTCTCTGAAATACTTGGGAGTTACTGGCAAAGCGCAGTCCGGCCAGAGAGAGGAGAAGGAGAAGGAGAGGAGCTGCTTGGCAGCCATTTTGAGACCGTGTGCTTGAGACCGTGTGCTCATTGCTGAAGGGGTGGAGCTTCTGTGAGTCACATCTGTGAGTCACAAGGGGGCGGAGCTAGCAGACCAGTCCGGGGAAAGGAGGACGGGGGCTGACCCACCCAGGACGAGGAGGCGGTCTCCCGGCCTCAGCTCCGCCTTCAGCAGGCCCCCGAACCACTCGCCCGGCGGCAGCGGGGCCCTGCCTTCCTCCTCCTCGGCCGCCGCCGCCGCGTACCGAGCCTCCCAGAAGGCCAGCTCCCCGTAGGAGGCGTTCGAAGCCGGCGGCAGCGCCATCCCTCTGGGCCGCCCACGTGGCGCCTGGGCCCCGGCAGCAAACCACGTGCAACTTCCGGCCCCCGCTTCCGGGGAAGGAGGAGGAGGAGGCGGTGCGCGGGCGAAAAGGGTCCCCCGGGACAAAGCAAGAATTAAACAAAAAACATTAACAGATAAAATCTGTCAAGGTGGTTGCGCTCTTCCCAATCTTAAGTTGTATTATTTGGCAGCCTGCTTAAGCTGGTTAGAACCATGGTTTAAACTAAAAGATGATAGATTATTAACACTAGAAGGCATTCAGCTAAATTACGGATATCATGCCTTTCTTTGGTATAACAAAATTAAGGTAAATAAGGCCTTCTCACATCATTTTGTAAGAAACGCTTTAATGAATGCATGGACTAAAATTAAAAACATGTTTTACTATAAAATACCCTCATGGACCTCACCACAAGAGGCTTTCTTTAGAAGAACCAAATCATATAAGGACATGAAATGGATAACATACAAAGACATACTAAACGAGGAAGGGAAAATCAAGCCATTAGAACAACTGAAGGACGAAGTCAATCTGAATGATTGGTACCTCTATAGACAGCTGATAGATGTGAAGAATGAGGGAATAAACCATGGTACTAATACAGAGCTGGACCACATTATATTTGATGAGAAACCAAAACATAATGCTAAATACTATAAAATATTGTTGAACAGAGATCTAGAACAGGACAAGATAAAGGATACTATGTTGAAATGGAAGAACAATAGATCTAGAAGTATGGGAGAGAACGATGACAGACAGCTACAAATAGACACTATGTCAAAACTACTGTATAGAGAAAATGTCTTCAAAATGCCTCACCGTTGGCATATTTCCCCCAACAAATTGAATGCGATATATAAGGCTGGGTCATCAGCTTGTTGGAAATGCCAAAAAATTAATGCTAACTATATTCATGTCTGGTGGGAATGTAAAGAGGCAAAAAAGTATTGGCAACAAATACATCAAACTATGATAGATATATTCCAGATAGCGATACCATGGGATCCATTGTTTTTCTTACTAAACATGACTGAGGTTTTGAAGGGGAAAAACGTATAATGTTATATATGCCAACGAGTGCAAGGATCACATTCGCAAAACACTGGAAGAGCCCGTCAATCCCAACACTGGATGAATGGTTAAACATAGAAATGGATATGCTGACAAACAGAGTGAAAGGTAAGTTGGGGAAGAGCAGTACAGATAGAAGTGATGAAAAGGACTGGTATAAAGAAGAAAATGTCAAAGGAAGACTTAAAATTAAAATAGGGGAGGTGGATAAGGAGAAACATTGATTAAATATAAGTAGACAGCACAGGATATAGACAAGATTTGGATGAGATAACAAGGGGGTTATAATTTTTGAAGGAATACATATTTGATATACTAACCCACTATTGTATGGTAGGTAAGGAAATACAAATTTAAATAGACTTGCAGTTAAGTGACGTGCGGCGTGGAAGGAAAAGGAAATACTACTGTGAATAACAGAGAGGAAACAAACGCGATAGGATACATAAGACGGGTTAAGTAGCCTTCCAGGAAGGAAGTAAAGCGAGAAGATAAGACGTCGGATCATATAAAGTTTTATATAACTCTGACTTGGTGATGTTTATGTTGTGTTATTATTTATGTCATTTGTAGGTATATATGTTGTTATTTTTGTCTAATAAAAAATTAAAAAAAAGAAAAAAGAAAAAAGAAAATGAAGGCCCTGAGGGCTATTATGATCATTTTCATTACTATTCAGCCCTGTACATACAATCAATTAAAAGGGATAAAATACATGCATGCCTTTGGCGCACAAAACAAACATCATACAATCTGGCCTGGATCCAGCAGGAACCCGGGATTGAAAGGGCAAAACACTCCAATCCGTGAATTTCACCGGGGCAGCCGGGTTATGGCAAGCCTAGGCTGGCCAATAGCAGACTTGGGCTGGTGGAAGTGACATCACAAGACCCGCCTCCTCCCTGGTGTGGTAACACCGTCAGAAGGCAAGATGGCAGGAATACAGTATTTAGACTGTGTTATTGTGTTATTATTTGCGAAGTTCATGCAGTGCTATGGCAACATGGCGGAGTTATTTTTTTATCAGTGTTTGTTTACTTTGGGTTGCGTTATGCTTGTTCGAGACTTTCTTTCTCTTACTCTGAAAGAACTTGTTGGCCACCTGATTCTATTTGCTTTTTTGCTGTACATACCATGATGCTGTGGCCTTATACCACTTTTTGGCGATGCTTTGAGTTCCCTTGACGATTCCTGGGAGGTGTTTCCTCAAAGTCTAGAGAGGGAGGAGGATGAAGCTCTCCCATGTCTTCCACAAAGCCAAGAATGCGGGAGGCTTCAAGGAAGACCCAGAAGAGATGGCAAGACTTCAGTTTAAGCCAATGGTGGCCTCAAAGACAAGCGTTTCCGTGAGCCAATCGCCATTCGCAGTTGTGAAATCGGGAGGTCTCGCTTCACCTTTCAGGAGACAGAAAAGCACGCCGCTTTGGTATGACATCCCCGTTGATGGATTGCCATACAGGGAAGGGAAGGGAAGGAGGGCTGGGCAGAGTCCATCTTTGCATCTTTGCCCCTACCCCATGGATAAAGGGCCATGTCCATAGCAGATAAAGCAGAGACAGGGCAATGCTATGGAGGCAGAGGTCTCTGAGCAAGGCCCCATAGATGAAGTGTCCAGCCTCTCCAACGCGTCCAACAGGCCTCTAGCCGCACCCCAAAGCGGAGGAAGGAAGGGACGTAGGTGCCAGGACCACTGGGAAGGAGGCATTGAGCGCCATGACATTATGAAAACAAAACGTGAACAAGATGCAAAAAGGCAGAAAGGGTGAGTAGGATCCCCTCCGGTCTAACTGTCTGTCCAATTTCTCTTGGGACGCCTTCATGAAGCCAGTCTCTGGCCGGTGTCTCCAGGACTGAAGGCCCT
>NC_056524.1:275430435-275447046 GCF_019175285.1 Sceloporus undulatus | reverse complement strand
AGATCTTTCCTGGAGCTTGCATCCGTTTGCTCCATTGTCTCCTATTCTCTGGAGCAGCAGAAAACCAGCTTCTCCTCCTCATTATGACTCCCTTCAAGGGCTTAAACATGGCTATCATCATTTCATCTCTGTAACCGCTCTTATCTCCAGACTAAACAAGCCCCAGCTCCGCTCAGTCCTCTCCTCATAGGGCTTCATGTTTCCAGACCCTTCACCTTTCCACATTTTAGTCCTCCCTCCTTTGGATCACAATGGCTCCAGGTTCTCAATGGCCTTTTTGGAATGTTTTTGCCCAGAAACTGGGAGGCAATATTCCAGGTGGGGCTTGACCTAGAGCGATAGATGGCCGGTGCTGTTGTTGTTAAGTGTATATTTCTATTTGTGATTTAAAATGCCGATGTGACAATGTGGGTGTGTGCTGAAAGTAAGCGGCGCAAGCATTGGTTCCGGTTTGCATGGCGCATGTCCGGTCTAGCTTGCCCACCGACTGGGTGTCCAGGGCAAATGGCCGAGAACTAAATTACACGACATGGTTGTGTGCGGTGTTAATGTGCGTTGTTTTGCCCTGTGTGGGAAGGGGATTGGACTGGCCCGGCTGGGTGGTTGACGTTGTCCGGATGGGAGCAAGCAAAGGGACGCTGTGTTCTGAAGGGGTGGGTGGGTATTTTGGGGGGGGGTGTGTATGAGCATGGACGCTCTGACAGGGTGTCGGTTAGGCTGTGTGAGTGGGTGTTGAGTTGGCAACGAAAGGACGGGAGTAATAAGCGGGGTCGGGGGGGGCGTGCGCAGTGTGGGTGTGGTTTTGTGGTGTAGGGATTTTCACTGGGCTCCCCCTGCCCGGGGTTCCCGATACCGTGAGGAGGGGGAGGCTGGCCTTTGCGGGTCGGGGCGACGTGTGGGGAAGACGGTGGCGTCGGCGTAGTGGGGGCTGTCGCTTGGGGGCGGTGGGTCCGTAGGGTGTCTTGTTTGGGGGTTTGGCGTGTTGTGCTGGGCTGAAGAGGGGTGGTCTTGGCTCGCGGGCACCTTCGCGGCGAGCTGGTCGACCCTCCGAGTGTGGGCGTGTCGATGGGTGCAGCTGTCTTATTGCTACAAAGCGTGCACATAGGATGATGTGGGCCTCTGTGCGCCGTTGTTAGTGCAAATCAGCTTAGTCTCATCTATATAAACATCCAATAGTATGTAAATCCGATAGAGTGAGAGAAACAAAAGTAGCGAACATTACGGCTGGCCAATACGAAAATACCTACCTCAAACAAGAAACGGTGAAAAAGATAAATTGATACAGCCGAAGATAAACCAAATATTCATCAACACACACCAATAAAACGTACGCAAACAAAAAGGACACCAATAATACGATAAAAAGTAAAAAGTAGCACAGGGAACAAAATACACCACCACACAAAAGCGGTAAAATAAACCACGTCAAACAAGTGGAAAAAACCAAATCCATTCAGAAAACCTGCCCAGCATTGCATAAGTCCTGGCTATTGGATGTTTATTTTGCTGTTGGTAGTGAATCCGTCCTGTCGGGCTAGTTATTAGTCGATAATGAAATCCTACAAAAGCCCGCCCCCCAGCGCCCGTCCGTTTAGGGGTCGTAGCCTTGGGTAATTGAAACCGACCAATCCCCAATAAAGGGGGAATACAAGCGGTGAAAGGGACAGCGCGGTACATAAACACAGAGTAATATAATAATAAATTCATATAATAGAGAAGAAGATAGTAATGAAAGTCGCCTATAAAGGCTGTCATTATAGTAACAGACTTATCACGAGGCAGGGCTCAGAAACTTGCCTGTTGGTGGGGGAGTTTCAGTGAGCCTAAGTCCAAAAACGCAGCGCAGCCTGGTACACCGAGTTTCAGCTTCACAGGGCAAAGAACAATACACCCATAACAGAGGTGAACACCTATGCCCTGGATCTAACCGAGACTAAGGGATGATGCAAGCTCGCTAAAGAGCAGGCCTTTAGCTGCCGACAAATACACACGGTGACTCATGTTCAACGGGGCTACGGGGACCCTATCCCGGGCCACGGTTATCATTCACCAGGTCCTCCCCCAGATCCTATATCGTGCAGGTATGGTTCCGGCCCCCAAGGCAAGACCGTAACTACGGCTCCTGGAATTGCATGGGGACTTGGCCCCTGTCTAGGCTGGCAGGTCAGTGAATAGTAATCCGGCCGCCGGAAGTAGTACTAGGCCCCCTAATGGGTTCATCTGCAATGGGAGAAGAGGCCTCCAATCTGTCATCCCAAGGGCCGATTTATAAAGATTGGGGAAGACCGGCCCGACGCCCCACTGACACCCCACTGATCACGTCCTCGCTCCCACGGAAGAGGAAAAAGAGCCAGTAAAGATCAATTTAACATTTCCGTGGGGGACCCAGCATTTTACAAGACGGTTGCAAAAGTCATGGGAACTGGGCAAGCCCGACGGAAATCAGATAGACACATCACACAGGTCCCGCTGGCAGCTACAAATGGACATTTAGCAAAGAAAGAGAGCAGGGGGGTCATGCAGGACTGGTTATTTGATTATTGAATTGGGGGGAAGACTATTGCGGTCGCAGGTGTGAGTCGTATGAGCGATTACGGGCGGCTGTGTCATCGGAAGCCCAACAAATGTTTCACTTTTGGATAGGGGGTGTGCTGGTGAGTCCTTCCATATATCCTGCGAAGCGTCACAGACCTCCTGTGGAAGGAGCGGCACAGCGAGTGCGTTTCTTATAAAGGAGTTGAGATCAGGCGCTAGTAAAAATAAGGGTGCAATGGAAGCTGCAGGCGTGCATAGGATACCAAACACTCAACTCAATGCAACAACAAAGCAACGGGCGGCAGAACGGCGTTGTTGCGAGGCCGAAAAAGGGGGCCAACACAATTGGCGGGAGGGCATCTTGATGAAGCAGCAGAAGGGACTTGGACAAAGCCATTCTCAACCGGAACATAGCCTGGGCCGGTCTCCCGGGCCAGGCACACAAGGCCCCACCGCCACCCCACTCGGCCTCAGGGAGAAGGTTGTAGTGCTCTCTCCAGGATGCTGGTGCAGCAAGAACGCCCGGCCGGCCATTGCGGCTGCAGGCCGGAAACAATGAAAGCCCACTACTGGCGTACCAGCGCACCGGAATGCGCGCATGAGCCGTGAGACCCTCCATCCATCTCCCGCCGGGGGCACGCCGCAAGGGAAGAGTAAGTCCAGGCCGGGGCCGACACTCGCGGGGAGAGGGCGCGGATCGGGGCGCAAACAAACCCGGCAGGAAGACAAAGGAGGGGACTTAGTGGCAGATGGCAGCCTAAGAGGCAGCCGGGGATGTAAGGCTGGCAGAGGGCTTTCGGATGAATAAACAAGATAAAGTGCGCAGGGGCCGACTCCCAGGAGGATGAGGGATGGGGCCCTCAACGCTCCAACACCTCGGGGGGAGAAAAAAAGGGAGAGGAGGTATAACCCGCCTGGGGGGCAGGAAAACACAAAGAAGGAAGGATTCCAGCAAAAGCCAAGAAAAGGCCCCAAAGGGCGCGGACGAACGCCACATCCCGGCGCGCCGCGCCACCAGAGCCGCACGAAACCCGAACAGCAAAAGCCAGGCAGAGAACCCCAACAGCAAAAAAAAGAACAAAAAAGAGAGCAACAAACCAACAGGAGCACGCGCAAGCGAGCCGGGTTCAGCCAGTAGGGAAAGGGAAGAGCCCACAGCCAGGCGCGCGGCACTGCCGGGGGAGACCGGCCGACAGGAAGGATCAAACGAGCCCGGCGAGGCGGGCGACAGCCACAAGCGCAGGGGCGAAACGCACGCAAGGGCAGACGGCCAGGGTGGCCGGGGCCCCCCGGGGTGTCCAACATCGCGGGAGCGCAAGCCAACCTCCCGGCCCCCACCGGGGGCAAGCGCGGGCCCTCACCAGCTTGCCGGTGAGGCCAAGGGCCGGCCCGCCCCGCCAAAACGGCAACGGCGGCCCCCCAGCCTCCGTCTGGCACGCAGCAGCCAGCCAGCCTGCACCGGACAGTGCACCCCTGCACAGCCCCCGGGCCCCCGCCGCCGTTCCACAGGGGCCGCACGGCCGCCCCCTGGGCGTGAGGCTCTCAAACGACACGAGCCATCAAGCTCCGGGACCGGGTTACCGAGGAAGGGCCGGTGGGGGCCCGCGCGCGGGGCACAGGCAAAAAAGGAGCCGCTGGCAGACCCGAGAGCAGGTGCCCGCCCGCCAGAGAAACCCAGGCCGGCCAAAGAGGAGGGCCCTCGGGAGGGGAAAATTCACCCCACAGAAAGACCGGGACCAAATGGCAGCCAAGCAGCAGGAGCAGGAGAGGGAGGGACAACCCACGACCTGAACGACGAGTTAGGGGGAAAGGCGACCCCCACCCCCAAAGAAAACCCCAGCAGCAGCACTCGCGACTCCCCCCCCCCTTTGGGGGTGGCTGCCCCAAGGAAAGTTACCAGATGTGCAGCAAGGAACACAGTGGAAAGGATCGGGGAGTCCAAGTGGACCACAATGGAACATGAGTGAAACGTGAGATGCACAGCGATCAAGGCCAATGCATTTAGGCTGCAGCATGAATAGAGGGCAGACCAGGAAGAAGTGCACATCCGCCTCGTCAGGTGAAGGGTCAAACCAGAAGCCCTATAGAGAGAACTAGGGAGCTGGGGAGTTTAGGCAAGAGAAGGAAGGTTAAGACGCGCCCTGTAGAAGTATGTAAAGGGACATATTGAGGGAAGACATGGGTTCTTGGCGCTCCAGAAAGGAAGACATGGAGCAACGGATGCAAGCTCCAGGAAAAGAGATTCCAGCTCACATCAGGAGGAACTCCGAGAGAGGAGGCTGTGGGACAGTGGAACAACCCGGTGTCCCCTGCTTGTAGTTCTTTAAACAGAGGCTGATGGCCATCTGTTGGGATGCTATTTGATGTTCCTGCAGGCAGAAGGGTGGTGGACTGATCAAGACCTGCGGTCCTTCCAACTCGATATTTCGATGAAGAGGAAGTGCCTCCAGATCCCTCCGTCCCCGTGGCCGCTCATCCCGTCAAGATCTCATAGCCCCAAGGCCCAGCCAACCCAGAGGAGGCAAGACGATGGCCGTGTGCCCCCCAAACCCTCTCCCCATTGGGCCCACAGGAGATCAAATTGAAAAGATGGACCATTGCCGGCCCCCTCACCCAAACCCTCCAGGCACGGTTGGTTGGCAAGGCCCCTGCAAGAGAGCCTCCAGCCATCTTAGTCTCAAATGGAAAAGAGGAAACAGTAGCTGGGGGGTGAAAAACCCTAACCCTAATACTCTCCCACGGGCCCCACGGAGAGAGCCCCACATTGACAGGGTGGGCCACTGGCCCCCCCCCAAAAGCCCTCCGGCTGGGGCCCTCCTCCTCTCCCCCTCAGGCGCTGGGTTGGCAAGGCAGGGCTCTGCGGAGGAGCGCAAACAGGAGAGGCCCAGGAGCCATGCTGTCCTTCACTAGCAAAGAGGAACAGCCAGGCACCCTAGCAGATGGGGGGGGGGGGTACCCCGGCCCCCACCCCAACGTCCAGCTTCCTGAAAACAGATGCTAAGCCAAGTTGACCCACCTCAATCGGATGGGATTTAGATGATGGGTTTTGGCGACTGGCGTTTGCGTGTTGGGCAGCCCTTGAAAGTGTTCAGAACAGATAGGTGCAGCAGCCAAAAGGCGGTTGGAGTGGTGGTTTATTGGCCATGTAAGACGGGCTCGGCAAGAACGCTCCAAGGTTCGTCAAGAGAGTTCAAGGCGGTGGATTTAGGAGCACTTCCAATGCCCAAATGGCTTGGTTCCAGGGTAAGAACATAGGAGCCTGAGAGTTGGAAGGGACCCCAAGGATCGATCAGCCCAACCCCCTTCTTCTGCCATGCAGGAGATCAAGGATCCTAGCCTGTCAGTTGTACCCCAAGGATCATCCAGTCCAACCCACCCTCTTCTGCCACAGGAAGACACAATCATCAAGCACCAAACAAATGGCCATCAGCCCTGCTTAAAACAACTCCAAACGGGAGACCATTCGGAAACAGCAGCAACTCCACTCTGGACTACTCTATGCAGCAGACATCTCCTAATGTTGAGCTGGAATCTCTTTTCCTGGATTTTCCATCCATTGCTCATTGTGTCCTATTTTCTGGAGCAGCAGAAAATAAGCTTACTCCCCCTCACGGGGCATCCTTTCAGATATGTAACAGGGCTCAACACTATCACCCCTTAATCTTCCGCTTCCAGGAGTTATCCCCAGCTCCCTAATCTCTCCTCATAGGGCTTCATGGTTTCCAGACCCTTCACCATTTTAGATGCCCTCCTTTGGACACATGGCTCCAGTTTTCTCCACCTCCTTTTTGAATGGCTTGGCCCAAACTGGACACAGGATTATCCCGGGTGAGGCCTGACCAGAGCAGCATAGAGCGGCACTATTCTTTCCCTTGAGATCTAGACACTATAGATTCTATTTGATGCACTCTGCTCTTCCTCCTCCTTCCATGTTAAACTTTCCCCTCTTGCTAGACTTGATGCCTTTTGGGTTTCGCGGTGTATTCCTGTGTAGGACAGTCGACGCTGAAGGCATCTTGCATAATGCCGTTTGGCAGGGGTTGCCCCTTGGCCATTGCCCATGGCCTTGCCAAGAGCTGACTGCCTCGGAATCCAGATATATAACGGACCACTAAGAGGGGGATCGCCTGACCCTTGCTTGTCCCCTCCACCCCATCAGTGCCAGATGTGAGAGACAACTAGGACGCTGAGGACCAGGCGGCAGGAAAACCAGCCATGGGTGATGTGGTGCTTGGAGGAGGTCTGGCTGAGGATGCCCATGGACACCCAGAGACAAAGAATGGGGGGTTGAGCCTTTGCCTGGGGATGGGCGTGAGAGGAGGGAGGAGAGCAAGGTCTGGAGAGCTTCCTGGAGCCAAGGCGAAAGCCCAGATCTCTCCTTGCTGAGGGGCTCTCTCTCTCCCCAATTAGATCTCGAGGAGCCGGGAGCCATCACTGGCAGAGAAAGGCCCAGTAATTGGCAAGGGCAGAGGTTGGCTCGCCTCCTTTGGGCCTTTCTTCTTTCTGGGGAGAGAGAGGGAGAGCATGCCACCCATGCAAATGCCCATCTTTTGCACCTGGGGAAACCCGCCTTGGGGTGCCACTGGGATTCCGGAGGCGGATCACATGGGGTTCTTCTTACAGCAGCAGCTCTCCAGGTGTTAAGAGAAGCAGCAGCTTGCCAACCCAGGGATAAACCATCCACTCCCCAGGCCAGGCTTTGGAGGAGGGAAATGCTAAAGCTGGCCCGGCTGGACGACTCACGCCCCACGGACCAGGGTCCAGCCCTTCATGCTGCATGTGCGCCCTTGAGCATGCGCCTGGCAGCCCCAACTTGCCCCAAGAAGACCCATAAGCCCCCCGGAAGCGAACAGCCTGAACAAAAGCTTACTGGGAGCAAGGAGCAGTGAATTGGAGACTTGCACAATGCGGACACACAAACACACACAACCCTGCCTTGTGGCCAATTGAAAACATCTCTGCCTGTGCTGGCAGCCTTTGTGTGGGAATGGCAACACTGCAAAACTGAACCAAGAAATGAAAATGCCACCAGATGCGCCCCAAATATCCAGTGCACATCTCACAGGCAATGTGCCCCTGTGTGTGGCGCAGAACGGAATGCGCAAGAAGCCTGCAGGAGCAACCCCACTTTCTGCAGCCATTGGTAGAAACACTCACTGCTCCTGTCAGGGATTTGTAATCATAGATCCATAGAGCGGGAAGAGACCCCAGAAAGGGCCCTGATCCTGTCCCACCCCCTTTTCTCTGCCATGCAGGAACTCCCACCAAAGCACCCCATTTTGACAGATGCCATCCAACCTCGTGTGTTCAGGCTGCCCATGTGGCAATGCGGCACTTTTCACAATGAGACATCTTGTGCATTGGACGTGGCACAAAAGCCGTTGGGAGGAAGGGCTTCTTTGCCGGGAGAAGTGTTTTGACAGTAGATATTTATGTATTTTATGTTTAATTAACTTTATTGATGAAGCGCTGTAAATTTACACAGCGCTGTATCCAATCTTTTAGTTAGACGGTTCCCTGCCCTCAGGCTTTAGATGACCCTTTGGGTTCCCTTCTAAGATTCCAAGATCCCAGTGTGTGACATGAAATACAATCGGCTCGCTTAGACAAACGAGTTCGTTAGACACAAATTCAAGCAACCATGGTTTGAAAAGTTCCCAAAAAAGATAAATTCCAAATATCAAACATTGAACTTTCCATTTTTTATAAGGAGAAAACAACCATTTTGCTAGGGACATTGTAGTTAATGGGACTTGAGCCAGGATGTTGGTGATCCACGGAGGAGGGATCTCAGGACCGAACCCAAGTGGAATAACAAGGGCCCACTGTAAAGACTGCCATGGCATGCAAATCTAACAAGCGCTATATGAATAGAATAATAATAAGAATAATAATAAAATAAAGAATAATAATAGGAACTGCGGAGAAGCAGAAGACGTTCCATTTGCAACGGGGGCCTCCAGAGTCCAAACCCCCAAACCACTAAAAACATGGGTTCAAGAGGAGGGTTGCCACCATTTCCAGAGGCTGAGAGAGTGTGGTTTCTTTCCAGGGGGCTGAGCAGCATGAATTCCGTCCAAATTGTGTGCAATGTCAGGTGGAACAGCCGCCCTCCTTTCCAAACGTCTCTGCACACTGTAGACATGTCTGGTGGCCGAAGAAGAACAACTGCCCATTTGAAGGGACTATATCTGAGCAGGTGACCAGACTCCCAAGGCACTGAAAAGTAGGACATTGAGAAGCAGGCAAAAGACCAAGTAAAAAGACACTCATAAAATGCAAAAAAAAAAAGATCAATGACTTCTTAGAACAAGAAACAGAGAATGTAGGTTGGAAAGAGAACCCCAAGAATGGCCATCAGTCCAACCCACCTTCTTCTATGCCATGCAGGAAATCCAAATCAAAGCATCCTAACAGAGATGGCCATCCAGCCTCTGTTTAAAAGACCGTCCAAGGAAGGAGACTCTATCAACCCTCCGAGAAGAAGTGCATTCCACTGTCGAACAGCCTGACACCAGGAAGTTTCCCATGAATGTCAGTGAAAAGAATCTCTTTCCTGCAGCTGCATCCATGTTGCGGGTCCTGTTCTCTGAGAAGCAGAAAACAAGCTTGCTCCCTCCTCAATATGCATCCCATTCAAATATTTAAACAGGGCGATCAGAGCACCATCTTACACTTCTTTCATCCAGGCTAAACAGCCCACCAGCTGAGTCGTCCTCATAGGGCTGCATGTTCCAACCCTTCAAACATTGTTGTCGCCCTCCTTAGGACACAAGGCTCCAGGTTCGCAATGCCTTTTGAAAAGTGGTGGGACCAGAACTAGAACACAGTATTCTAGGGGGGCCTGACCAGAGCAGAATACAGGCACTATTAAGTCTCTTGAGTAAACTCTATACTTTTATTGATGCAGCATAAAAAAGATTGGCACTTTTAGCGCCGCAATCACACTCTGCACGAGGTTCAACTTGGGGTCTACTTGGACTCCTAGATCTCTGTCACAACGTAGTTCATTCAGCAAGGGGGTCCCCCATAATCCGATAATCCGTGCAGGTTTATTTTTCTGCCAAGTGCAATCCTACATTTCCGTGTGAAGTTCAGTTTTTAGCTTGGCCCAGCTTTCAGGATTCAGTAGAAGGATCCTGTTCGGAGTAGACATTTAAATTTGAGTGTCACTCAAATGGATAAGTATGGCGCCCAAATTTTGTCATCAAAAAAAAACAAGAGTAATTGATAAAGATGTGAATAGCACTGGGCCAGGAACAGAGCCCCACTGGACAACCCCACTGGTCACATTCTCTCAGGGTGAAAAGGAGCAGTGCTGACCATCCGTATGGGTTCGGCGATCAACCAATTAAAGAGTCCATTTAACAGTTACTTTGTCCAGCCCACATTTTAAAAGCTTGTTTGCAAGGAAGTCATAAGGGAACATTTGGTCAAAGGCCTAAAATCAAGATAACTACAGCCACAGCATTCCCTCATCAACCAAGATGGTCAGTTATCAAAGGAAGGAGATAAGGTTGTCTGGCGAGGACTTGTTTCTCTGAAACCCAGTTGAACTTTTGAGGATGAGGGCATTGCCTTTTAGATGTTCACAGACGTCTCTTTAATGAGCTGCTCAGATCTTTCCTGGGATTGATCCAGAACTAACTGGAGGAATTGTTGGATCGCTTTACTTCCACGTTTGAAGATGGGGACAACGTTATGGCCCTCCTCCAATCGGACTGGGATATCTCCTCACCAGGAGTCTCAAAGACAATAAAATATTGCCAATGGCTCCGATATGACATGCAGTTCTTTAAGCCCTTGGAAGGAGTTCATGGGGTCCGGAGACTTAAATTCATTAGATAAAGAAGTTATCCTCTACTATCGAAGGAAGGGAGGGGAAAAAGAGGAGGAAAGAAGGTCTTGAGAAACCTGATCGTGTCTCTCATTAGCATATTGACCACTTTTAAGATGAAACCGTTTTCTCAAACCGAGGACAAAAAAGAAACCGTTTTAATGTTCTTAATCTAGCAAGACGAAGTTCTTCTAGATGAAAAGCTTTAGACATAATAAAAAATTACTAAAGAAACATGTACCACTAACAAATGCCTGCTATTTCTTTGAATGCCTTTTTTGTGATTCCCCCTTTTCCATTTCTTATACATCTTCCGTTCAAACCATTCCGTGAAGAGTTCCTAGTCATCCATCCTGGTTTCGAGGAGACTTTTTCTTTTCTTCTCACGGACGTTTGAAATTGTGCCTTCAGACTCCCTTTTGAGAAGTCCCATCCGCTGAACTCTTTAATCTTTTAGTATTACTGACGATGGAATCTAGAATACTCTCTAAGTTTACGGAAATCACGTCTCCTAAAGTCATAGATGCGTATCTGACTAAGCATGGCTTCTCTTTCCACGTATTACAAACCAGAGAACATGGTCACATTCCACCTAAGGACCACCACGTGCACCCATTAAAACAAGTCATCCTTGTGGAGTTAGGATCAGATCGAAAATAGCTGAACCCTGTTGACTATCCCACCTTATTGGACCATGAAATTGTCTCGCAGGAAGTGAGAAGGAATTGGCTAGGCTTGAGGAAGTTGGCTGAGTTGAATTCCAGCAAATATCAGGTAGTTGAAAGTCGGCCCATAGACACAAAGCGACATCGCTCGTGTGGAGGTGGTGGGCAGCCTGGGAGAAAGAGATCAGCCAAGCTCGCGTACGACGGGGGGGGCAGGGGGAGTAGACACGCCACCGAACAGGTGTTGTTTCCCTCCACACGATAAAAGGAGTTAGACCAGAGGCGGCCTGCCGGGCGGCAGGAGGGAAGGTCCGGGAGCGCGGCACTGGGGGAAAAGAGCTCGGAACATAAAGTGCGATTGGCCTCCCCTTGCGGGTTGGCCGATGGCGCGGAAGAAGGTAATACCCCGCTATGTCCAGAGCCAAGCATGAGACAGCCCACCAGGGGCAGGGAGGCGATATAGAGCAGAAGGGGCGGGGGTGGGAACGAGGAGGGCGAGTTAACTCTGGCTTAGTCCCTGCGCGGGTGCAGGAAATAGAGACGCATCGCAGACCAAGTCCCCATTTGACTTGCGGCCGTGCAGTAGCTCAACATCAGGAGGAACTTCCTGAGAGTAAGGGCTGTTTGACAGTGGAACAAACTCCCTTGGAGTCTCCTTCTTTGTAGGTCTTTAAACAGAGGCTGGATGGCCATCTGTTGGGGATGCTTTGATTTGGATTTCCTGCATGGCAGAATGGGGTTGGACTGGATCAGGACCCTTGCGGTCTCTTCCAACTCTATGATTCTATGATCCCTTCCAGCAATGAGCAGCTGCTTCCCCAAAGCCTGCCTGCCTGCCTCTCACCTCCATCAGCTCCTGCTTTATAGCCTCTTGGCCTTTGCTCACTGCGGACTGAGGTTGGACTGGGCAGTCCTTGGGGGTCCCTCCCGGCTGTGAGACCCTATGGCTCTCTGCCGGCTGTTGAATGGCTCCTGGGACCCATCGCCTGGTGGGCCTGGCCCTGGCAGGTCAAGGCTCTGGCTCCTTCTCTCTGGCTGTCTGCAGCCTAGCAGGGAACCAAGCCCGTCTCCTGCCTGCAAGGCCTTACTTCTGGCCCCCAACTCAATCTCCATATCCCAAAGGATCGGCACCTGGTTAGGACATGCTCACACAGCTGCCCCATAACCTGGTGCCTTTCAGACAACTCCCAACTTGCATGCATTTCAGTTTTGGGGATTCTGGGAGATGCAGTCATACCTGCTATCATACCTCATAACCTTCATTTCTCCAAGCTAAACCTATCCAGCTCCCTCAGTTGCTCCTCAAAGGGCTTTGGGGGTTCCCAGAGCTTCCACCATTTTGGTTGCCCTTCTCTGGACATGGTTCCAACTTGTCAATGGAATGACAGAACAAATGATAGCGGAATCATAGACGAATCATAGAGCAGATATTGGGAGGGATAGTTCATGGAGGGAAGCAAGGTTCTTCCTGGGGGTGGTAGCCCTCACTTTGGCCCCAGGGCCGGTGCCCTCTTGCCACCCTCAGAAGGGGAAAGGGATGGGAGCCTCTGAGGCAGACAGGCCACTCTGCCCAGACTGCCAGCCCTTCCTCCCCGCGGCCTCCTTCCCTTCCTTCAGCAGCAGGAGCAGAGCTGCCTTTCCAGGCCATTGATTTCCAGAACAATTGGTGGCCTGGCAGCCCTCCTTGCTAGCCCAGTGGGGCTCCCTGGCTCGCCTTTTGTGCGTCCAGGCGGGAGAGCGTCCATTCCTGCTGGCCGGAATTTGTCAGGCCATTTCCCTCTCTGACAGGGGCTGATGGGCCCAGCAATGCATACAGGTGGCCTGGAGGGATATCCCGACCAAGGCTGCGGGGCAATGACACAGTCCCAGCCCCAACGCAGATGCCTGAAAGGGATCCTGGCCCTTAGCCTCCGCTGGGCAAGAGATCTCCAGCCGCTCTGTTGTGTTGCGCGTCTGTTTCCTGGGGCTGGAGGGGATGCTCTCCAGGCAATTGCTCTCAGCCTGGCTGGGCAAAATGGAGGCATCTGTGTAACCAGAGGCAAATGCTGAAAAGGATGTTGGAAGGGAGAACAACAGGAACAAGAGCTGTGAATGCCCCAACCTTGGTGGGGAATGGGAGAGATTATAGTGGATCTTCCACTGGGCAAAGCAGAAGCTGAGCAACAACCAGCCCCATACCTTCCCACTCATCCTCCCAACCAGAGGATTTGGCAGAGAAAGAGAGAAGCTTAGCTCTCTTTACAAAGCATACTAAACTGTGAGTGCAGCTTGCAAAGGTTGCAGACTTGATGGAAAACCAAGCAAGTTTGTAAATTACTGGGTGGTCAAACTACAATTGACAATTGGGTTGGGCATGGCTGCATCCTGTGACCCCACTTGTTCAAATGGTATGCAGAAAGTATCATAGGAAAAGCAGGTTTAGACTCAGGAGAAAGAGGGAAGATTGGAGGAAGGGATGTCAACAGTCTAAGAAATGCGGATGAGACCATACTAAATAATAAATAATAAATAAAAATGTTATTTATATACCGCCCTCCTGTATAATCAGGGCAGTGTACAACATCATAAAATACATGGGTTACAAATACAGTAAAAACAAATGGATTAAAAACAATTCTGGCCAGCTTGCCACTGCTGACATAGGGGGGGGGGGGGAATTAGTTGGGGCCTGTATCAGGGAATGCTAGTTTAAACAGCAAGGTCTTCAGCCCCTTTTTGAACTGGGCCAGGGAGGTGGCCGAGCGGAGCTCAAGGGGCAGGGAGTTCCAGAGGGTCGGGGCCGAGATGGTAAAAGTCCTCCTAGACGTGGAGGCTAGTCTGGCCCCTGGGACCCTCAATAGCTGCTGCCCAGATGTTCTGAGAGTGCGGGGCGGATTGTATGGGGAGAGGCGGTCCTCAAGGTATCCTGGGCCCAAGCCATTTAGGGCTTTATAGGTAATAACCAACACCTTGTATTGCGCCCGGAAGCGAATAGGCAGCCAGTGCAGATCTTTAAGCACTGGTGTTATGTGACTGGCTCTGGATATGCCAGTAACCAGTCTGGCTGCCATATTCTGCACTAGTTGTAGCTTCTGGGTATGGTACAAGGGTTGCCCCATGTAGAGCGCATTGCAGAAATCCAAACGAGAGGTTACCAGAGCATGTACTACCGTTTCAAGGTCCCTCTGGTCCAGGTAGGGTCGCAGCTGGCGTATCAGCCGAAGCTGATAACAGGTGCTCCTGACCATCGCATCCACCTACTAGAGGAAAAGATCATAGACCTTGAACAATTATGGAGGAAGGTCAAGGCAGAAAGTGCAAAGACAGGCTCACTGCTGAAGATAAATCCAAAGCTATAGCTATGTTAGTCTGTGGCATCAGTATATAGAGCGAGCACCTTTGAGACTAATGAAATAAAGACATTGGCAGTGTGAGCTTTCCTAGACTTCAGTAGATTACTAAATGCATCTGTGGATGCATTTCTTTCTTTTAGTGAGTCTCAGAGGTCTCTAATAATAATAATAATAGATTTTATTTATTATCCCGCTTTTCCGCGATGATCAAAGCGGCTTACAGATTAAAATTCAACATAAAAATACATACATATCAATAAAAACAATGTAAAAAATATCATATTAAAAACTATTACACAGCCAGCTTGGTTGAATTGATCCAAAAACATTGCGAAAGTCGTTACACAAAAGGGGGAGAGGGCATAATATCGCATCTCATGGGGGGGGGGGAAGCTTGGTGAAAGAAAAAGGCCTTAAGGTTCTTTCTGAAAAGGTCCAGGGAGGTGGTGGAACGGAGCTCGTTGGGAAGGTTGTTCCACATTTTGGGGGCCGAGATGGAAAAGGCCCTTTGCGAGGTCGCCGCATATTGCGCAGTTGGGACCTTGAGCAGATGCTTCCTGGCTGACCTGACCTCTACATGCTGAAGATAAAGAAAACAAAAATAATGGCCAGATAAGAAACACATAAATTCAACCTGGACAATGAGGAAATAGAAATAGTCAAAGATTTCCCATACCTTGGATCAAAGATGGATCAGAACGGAGACTGCCGTCAAGAACTAAGGAGAAGCCTAGGAATGGGGAGGGCAGCCATGGAAAAACTAGGCAGGATCCCAAAGTGCCAAGACACTAAAGTGAGGATTGTCCAAGCCTTTGCATTCCCCATCGACACGTTCGGACGCGAGAGCTGGACCGCGGACAGGAAAAAACCAGCTCTTTTGAGATGTGGTTCTGGAGAAGAGTACTGAAGATAGCCAAAAGACAAACAAATCGGAACAGACCGAGACAGAAATCTCCCTGGAAAGCCAAGCCTACCAAACAGAGATTGTCATACTTTGGCCACATCATGAGAAGGCATGACTGAATCATTGGGAAAGGCAGAGCAACGCTATTAGGAAAGGTAGAAGGCAGCGTAAAGAGAGGAAGACCGCACACCGGACGGAGGGAGGCCATGGGCATGAATTTGCAGGACCTGAGCAGAGCAAAGGAGGACAGGAGGCCTTGGAGAAATCTCAGCCACAGGGTCACCATCAGCTGCAGTGTCCCATTGCAACCATGTTCACAAGAGACACTAAATGAAGCCGCAAGAGCAGATGGCTTCCATGTCGGTGGGGCAATAAAGCCACTCTGGGCTTGGAGTGGACAGTAGTGGGTTCTGGGGGTCAAGGGTCTGAGCCGGTGCAACCGCAGCTCCCGAGGCACAAACGCTCCTGATCTGTGTCTGCTTTCACAAGCTAAGCAGGATGGAGCCTGGTTAATTCTTGGATGGAAGACCAACAGAAGGGAACGCCAGGGAGGGCAGGGAAGGACCCCTGCCTAAACCAGAGCCTGGCAAGCCAAGGTTGCCAGTCAGAGTGGACAGTACTGGGCTAGACGGACGTCCAGGGCCTGAATCTGGCCCCTTCCTGGCTGCAGCGTCACAGCATTGCGATGCCACTTTACCCGCTGTTGCAGCATCCTATGGAATCCTGGGATATGCAGTTTGTCAGAGGACTAGAGCGCTCAGGCAGAGGATTCTGGGTACCTCCTGGAACTACAAGGCTCAGGATTTTAAAGGTGGAGTGCTCTAACCGAGCCGTGTGACAGGAGACTCAGGTGGCTTCCCATGTTCCTGTTTCTTCACAAAGCATGGCTGCTTTGGGGTGTCAGACCTGGCTAAGGTACCCCCCCCCCCAGCGTTCTTGAAGGGCCTGGAGCCCCTTTCTGTGCCTGAGGACTGGGCGTTTGCCCTGGAGATGGGGGCCTTTGGATGATGGCCCAGGAGGAGCCTCAGGCGCCCAGGACCTCCCTCCGTCCGCCTGCCATCTCTCTCCTAGCATCCCTTGCAAAATGAAAAAGCAGGCTATGATTCTATGGCCATTATCAGATGAGTCTGGAACTGGGGGTCTTCTGCACTGGGCGGTTCGAATTCACGTTATTTCGCACAATACCATCATACCAGCATTCGAATGGCCCAATCCGAACTCACGTGAATGCGCGAGATGCCGAACTGAATGTGTACTGGCTCCTCTTTTTGGAGCGTGTTGGCCAGTGCGCTGATAAGGGGATTGGCAATATCCTGGATTGGGGCTCTGTTCGATCTC